>NC_064237.1:1800000-2035000 GCF_023101765.2 Spodoptera frugiperda
TCACATACAGGGTGTAAGCGAAACGCTCCCGAAAAACGCCACAAATTGTTTATGTTTTTATAATTTTAATCGTTTTTGTGTTTGTATTATTCATGCTATATTAAAATTCAGCATTCGATTACAACTATTATTACTTAAAATAAACATTGAATTCTTATTTTTTTAAATAATACACGTTTTGTACCATCACCTGTTTGCGACGTTTAGGAGCGTTCCGCTGACTGTTTTTGGCCACCCGCTTCTCTAGTTCATTTTAACTTAGTATAATTAAAACTATATTCTAGTATTTTCATAAAATTATTTCGAAGTCTATTCGTGAGTTTGTTATTGTATCTCGTTTATGCAATAATTTATTAATACCTTATTATACTGATTGAACAAATCTAGCTTATGAAAGGAGATACATTTGCCTATATAATTATGCACTTGAAAGTATCGAAGTATCGAGTCTAATCGAGTGAATAGAACTATAATTAATTGACGGGATAAATGGTAGATATCTATCCCATACATTTTATCATCATATTATATCTTTGAGAGACCGAGCAGCATCAATCTCTAATAAACCTGAACCAGTGGCAATTTTAATCTAACATGACAAAGTTCTTTTTTACACGCTAATATAATATTCTTTGTAAATAATAAAAAAGTAATGAATATTTTATAATATTCAGAAGGAATGATGAATAAAATCAACGCAAAAAATATATTCTGAACTGATTCTTATGTCAGAATTAGTGGATTTCTTAAACGTTACTGAAATAATTTAATGGACCCATTACAAAGAATACAAGTGTCAAATATTTTTTTACTGAAATTAAATAACATAGTTCAACAAAAATAACAACTGACTTTTATTGCCTTAACGTAAAGGTAGGTATGAAAACCAGTAACGCGTATGCGATGGAGCAGGGTTCAGAAGGGTAACGCGACATCAGGCACGGGAATTTGTTGGTTGTAGTTTGACCGGTCGTCTCAGCTCTACTCCACTTGTCTCAGCTCCGTCATTCTGTCTCCTGCATTAAATTCATCGAGGGAAGTGGAAACTATCGTTTTCTTTCCTCTCCTCTAATAATATCTTCTGATTAATTTCTTTGCGGTATCCAAGAGAGTCAGAGCGCCGGACTTCAATCTGAACTCCATTTCTGTGGAATCGCACCCTAATATTCAGTTATGTTATGAGTTCTATTCGTCAGTTATGTTATCCAATTCCAAACATAATGCTATTACTGAGAATTTTTGATGATCGGAAAATACAGTATTGAATGTAAGTGAAAGAAAATCAAACGATTGCTGCTGCAGCAGTTAGGTATTATCATATACACTGAAATTAAGTAAAGGATTCGATATCAGAAAAAGTAGCAATAGGTGTTTGTATGTTTTAACAGTTATAATAAAAGCAAATCAGTCAATTATAATATGTAATAGTAGAGAACAGGTTGGTTAGTCGACCATATAATCGGTTAAAACCAGGGTAGGTAGAAACGAAGTCACTACATAGACTAGACCTATGCAATAAAGAGCCTTTTGCAGTATCTCACTCATGTCTTTGTCCCATGGACAAGGTGTAGGAAACTACAGAACGCCACCTAGTACTTACTTTGTAAGTTAAAGAAAATACCAAAAATGGCCCGCGTTAAGGTTTTTTTCACGTGTTTATGGTACTTCTTTTTCCATCAACTCCAATACAATTAGCGTGTGTGTTCTTCTAGGGCAACTTTTTATATGGTTTTAGTTAAAACCTTTCATTAATTTGATATGTTTCACAATTCTACTTTCATCCAATCTCTCATTTTCATGTTCAAAAGATCTTAGCACGCCATATCGATTTTCGTCACTGCATCACCTTTTGTACCACGACATTCTCATATCAATCCCATAAACAAGTCCATTCAAACACTAGTTGAACGAATGAACAGAAAAGTCAATCTATGGTCAGTTTTGACAGAACTTTGAATGTCAGTGTCAAATTCATACATTGACGTTTCATTCGCTCGATTAGCATTTGTTTAAGCAAACTGGTCGTTTCTTATTCTAACAGCCAAAGTAACTTTACATTTACTTTTCAAAAAACATATTTAAGCACATTTTCTACTTCTAAATTCACCACGTAGATATTAAAAAATAATGTTAAATTGTGAAAATGTCAGTCATGAATGGAATATTGATATGTCCACGTCGTTAAATGTGTGCCCCTTTTTGACAGCGTACTGTAATTAATACTTTTTTTGTAATGTACAGGATGTCCCGATCTGGGCACCAGATCTTTGGTACTTGGCACCAGACGGCCCTAACTGGGCACCAGGTGGTACGACTTCGGCACCAGATGATGATGCTAATAAAGATGATGATGATGATGACGATGACGATGAAGAAGAAGAAGAAACTACTTTTGATTACACGAAGGAAGAAAAGAAAAAAATACATCAGCTTCTTTATTCGATGGCAAAGAAAAAGTTTTCTAATATTAAAAAAATAGACGCTCCTAGAAATGACCCGACGTTAGGGTTGTGTAAATTTTTGAGTCGTCTTTACGCTTCGAACTATGATAACTATAATAGAAAAGACCCCACCTATTAGTTGTGACGTCACATAGTGACAGATGCGACCAATCGCAGTGAATAGTTTCGTGAGTGACAGCTAAAATCAGACTGTGATCAAATTGTTAATTAGTGAGATTAGACATTTAAATTTAGAAACTGTTTTTTTCTTTTGTTTTTCTCTTACTAAGTTTTTGTTGTTCGTTTTGATCTTTATTTATATAATTTATGTTTTTTATTATGTTAATCTAATTCTTTAGAAAATGTGTTGATATTAAAAAAATAAATGATATGTTTGTCTGTTACAATTTTTCATATTTTTCTGATACTTTTTACCACAACAATCCTTATGAATCCTGCAATAATTAAAAATAAACAATAAAAAGAACTAAAATATATTTATTTTGGTTTTCTTCCAAAATATAATCAAATCAAGAAAACATTCATTGAATTAACATATAATTATAGTAAGTATTTTTTAGGAGTCTAAATAATTTTAGTATGTACAATTTTACTATAAAAAGTTGAAATAACTTCCTTATTCTTTACACGCATTGTCTGCTTTCTATTGAGGCATTCTGTTTCAGCAAAATATAAAATGAAAACTATTAAAACCTGACATTCATGAATATTAAAGAATGCCAGATTATGCATAGTATAAAAAGTCAGATCAGAAATCAGAAATATTTGAAAAATTATGGCAGGTAATGACAGTTAGCAAAACTCTCATATGAGACGGTTCTAAAGGGTCATTTTTTTAAGAATTGAAAGCTTTTTCTTTGCAAATAAAATTGACAATTTTATCCCTTTACTTATTTTATAAGCGAGTCCATCATCTGGTGTTCACATTGGGACATCCTGTAAATATTAAAATCACAGTGTTGTGACTGACAATTGTGCAACATGTTACGGATTCCATCTCACAGCTAATAAGTTGTAATAGCTTTTTCTAATAAATCTAAGGTAAAGTTTGGGCAGGGGCAGGGAACGAAAACGAAACGAGAGCGCGTTCGGCGCTCTGATTGGCCAGCGCGAATGAACCAACCAATCAGAGCGTCGAACACGCTCTCGTTTCGATCTCGTTCGGTCGGTCTTACGGATACTGAATTTGGAAACTATCGTTCAGAAATAAGAACATATTTTTATTTGCAGAATCCGTTCTTCACCTGGCACCAGAGTAAATGGCGTCCTTATTAAACTCTGGGAACGACTGTCCATCACACCATGACCCAGGATTTGTGACCTCTATAGTATCAAGAACTAGAAAGCTTTTTATATATTTGATGAAATTGCCAGTATTGTAATTATAATGACAGGAGTTTCGACCAAGATAATGATGCTCACGTGTTTGACATTTATGGCTACGTCATCACCATTCGTGATTCTGATTGGCTCGCTTTGCAGCAGCCAGGATGGAAGATACGAAGTTATAAATTCTGATTGGCTAGCTTTGAACAAGCATGCAGTCAGGATGTATAATGCGACGTCATAATCGCTCCTTAGTTGTAGTTATAAAGTTGAATATTGTAACAACAATGTTTTAATATAATGTTAATTTCATTTAGATAAAAAAGTGTTGTGAGAAAGTTTTTTAATACTGTTTCCTGATCTATTGCCGTTCTGGTAGTGGGTTTGGTTATGATAATCCTTAAATTTGAACTATCCCAACATATATTGTATACTTGAATTATTGTACGCTTCTTTACGCTTTATCTACTCAATCAATGGTCTTGTTTAGCATACAAACACACCATTGAAGGATCGCAACACCATGTAAATTATAATAAATTGCATTTTAGCATGTAAGTGTATCCCTTGATGGCAAATTCAAGCGGGCATAGCCATGCATAAAACCTATTGAAATATTTATCATCACAGATGCGATAACTGTAAATGATGGAGGACGAACAAGAGGGCCAAGGAGGAAGGTAAAGCGATTGTGAGGCTCCGTGATCCCAACCCCGGTTATCTTTATCTAAGACAAAAGACTTCGGAGATCTGAATGATGGATTGAGGTAGACATCTTATCATTCCATGATTCCACGCTTACAGAAGAATTTACGGCCTACACCACTATCTTTAAAAAAAATTTTAAACCACTTTTTACATAATAGTATTATGTAAATTACGCAGGAGAATATATGGGTGTCGTTTGAACTTGGAATCAATCGAAAAAATGTTTTAACTGGTTTTAACAGTTGATTAAAATATAGTGTTTATTAAAAACATATATATACGACATATACAAAACCTGGTTATACTGAAAATGGTTTGAGCTCAACCATAGCTTCTTGTGATAAAATAAAACAAAAAAAAATTAAACGGGCACTATTTTTCCCTAATGATATAAGTTGTAGTAGTAGTAATACTACATAAAATGTTATAAAAACTAGTTCAAATCACATACTACCTCTTCCTGTTACAAGATATACAAATCATATTTACAAACACGGGTATTTTTGTTTGTTTGTAAATCATTCAATCATTATTACGTAAGACAAAACAATTGGTGGAAGCATTATATCATTTGTAATAGATTACTGTAGGCAAACAGACATGATGATTATCCCAGTACAAATAAACGTGCGATTGATAATCGCATTGTCGTGTTTAAATTTAGTTTTTTGTGAATATTATGTGGATTCGGATTCGGTTAATAATCTTTTTAAGTCTGAGGTGAGTTGGTTTACTTATTATTATTTTAGGTATTTGGTATTTAAATGATAAGTTGTCGGTGACCCTGGTCTCCTGTACCGCTGTTATGTGCTGCGTGCATTTTTTTTAATATTGCTTATGATATTTTGAATTGGAAAGGATATTAAATAGGATATTGACACAGAAAGGACATAAAAATAGGACAGCCGCGTCGTTGTTGCGGGTTGGACTAATGCTAGAGGGCATGCTGCAGCTACTCGAAATCGCAACGTAATTCGATAAACAGTGTAAACATATTCTTATTTTTAAACTACCCGGTCTCAAGACGTATAGGCCAATAATGACGGGTTTATCAGTGAATGAACGTTTACCCTATTTTTCGTTTTAAATACACGTCAGAAGTTAATATAGTATTTGTTTGTCTAGTATCCGTTAGTCATTTTTGCAAAAAAATATTTGGAAATTATTGTTAGTTTTGAAAGTGTGTCGCAATTTTACCGCACGTGCACATTTTGTTTTGTTGTTTTCATTCATAAAAGTACTTTGAGGCACTTGTTTTTTTACAACTCATTTTATAAGCAAAGTATTATTTTATTTTTGAACACACATTAATATATCTATCGAAAAAACAAAAAGGTGAGTACTTATTCACTATTTTCTCAAAAGTTTACCTTTTTTATGGAATAAGCTGGTAAACGAGCAGACGGATCACCGGTAAGCAATCATCGCCGCCCATGGAAACTGGAAACACCAGAAGCGTTACAAGCTCGTAGTCGGCCTTATGGGGGTTAGGAATTTAAGGGTTGTTGGGGAATCCGGGATTGGGAAGAGGCGTAATTTGGCCTACGGGGGTAACCTCCCATAAAGCTGGGGACAGCAAGCGTAATGCGGTGCATATGTCGTCCTGACGCATTATTGTAGTCTCACCTTTAGTTAACAATTATTATTATGCAGCTGATGATTATAAAATTTATATTTTTATGTTTTCAGAAAGCGTTTGAAAGTACGTGGGATCTCATCAAGAAAAAGGTTCCAGGGACAATAAAGGGGACTGTTTTTAAAAGTACAAGTAAGAAAAACTAGTAATTGATTACAATATTTATTCAATTCAGGCCTGACGTAGGTATAGACGAAGGGACTTGGGTTCATGTCCTAAAATTTCAAGTGTGGGAGAGCTATGCTTCGGCACGAATGGGCCGGTTCGACCGGAGTGATACCACGGCCTCACAGAAAACCGATGTGAAACAACGCTTGCGTTGTTTCGTTGTGTGAGTGAGGTTACCGGAGGCCCAATTCCCCCCTTCTCAATCTTCCCCATCCCCGATTCCCGAACAACAGCACTACAATTCCTAACTCCCAAAAAGCCGTCAACGTACTTATAACGCCTCTTGTGTTTCAAGTGTCCATGGGCGGCGGCGATTGCTTACCATCAGGTAATACGTCTGCTGGATTACCGGCGTGTTGCATACAAAAAAGCCATCGTGTGATGGACAGCAGTATCCTAACTTAAAGCAATTTGGATTTAACAACATCGTCAGAGTCACCAATAGCAAATGCCGGGTAGTCGTGGAGGCCTTTGTCAAGCAATCAATGTTGATTCAAATGATACCATTGAACAATCCATTGAAATTACACAGTACCCATCACATTACCTACTTCCTAAGAAAAAGCGAGTTCTCGAAATATATGACGTAATGTTGTATGTAAATAACGGGTGTCCCAACAAGAACGCAAGATTTAAATTTGGCGCCATTCGAAGTATCATTGTTTGACATTTGAACAAGTGTTATTTTTTGTTAGTATAAGGTACGAGGTTAGTAAAAATGGAGCGCTACACGATTAAAAATGAGCCAGGTCAAGCGCAAACAGTCAATCATGGTGTTCGGTATCGTAAAATGATAACCAATCTTTTCGTACCTCGAATTGAAGAAATGGATTTGGAAGGCATGTGGTTTCAACAAGATAGCGCCACATGTCATACAACCAGAGAAACAATTGAATTGTTGCATCAGTCATGTCCCGGTCGAGTTATTTTACGTTTTGGAGACCAGAATTAGCCGCCTAGATCGTGTGATTTATCACCATTAGACTTTTTTCTTTGGGGTTTCTTAAAGTCGATGGTTTATGCGAATAAGCCGACGACGACTCAAGCCTTAAAAGGAAATTGGACGCTGTATTAATGAAATACCGCAGCATTTATGCAAAACGGTCATTGAAAATTTCATTGAAAGATCGCGTATGTTTCAGCAAACCAGCGGCAGCCATCTGCCCGATGTATGTTCCATAGATAACCTCATACTCTCTACTTTACGAAATTATAAAGATATCACGATTTTTTTAAAATATCTGCGTTTTATTAAAAATTTAAATCTTGCGTTCTTGTTGGGACACCCTTTACAAACCATATTCTTGTAACCAATGCACAGGTCGCCAAGACAAAATCCAAGGAGACCTCAACTACACGCCACTCCAGCGGAAAGCCAGTCAAGTTCCAAGACGTCCATCCGCACACAACGCCTACAGGAGAGGTAAGCACTTAATTCAGTACGTAGTTACGTAGTTAAGCACTTAATTCAGTGCGAGGACCGCCCAGAGGATACGATGGCGGTGTACCCTGCATGGACTGAGCACCGCCGTATCCTCAGATGCCTCGCCGGGTCGGCGACGGTGACCTTTCACGCCCGGCATTGGTTCAGGCCATGATGCGGAGCGAGGGGTACTGGAATGCCGTCTCCTCTTTCTGGGAAGCTGTCATGTTAGCTAAGGAGGGAGTGGGGCGCGTAAAGGAACCTCCTCATGCCCCAGCCGTCACGAGAGACACTCTGGGCGTCAGGGATCGCAACGATCTCCCCGGCCGACAACTGGGCCTCCTCTAAATACACTCACTCATACGACCAAAAACACAACGCTAGCGATGTTTCACGTCAGTTTTCTGTGAGGCCGTGGTATCACTTCGGCCGAGCCGGCCCATTCGTGCCGAAGCATGGCTCTCACACACTTGTGTATAGCGTGTGAAATTAATGTTTGCTTTCTTTCTTTCTGTCTTTGATGTTTAATATCTTTACAGATACAGTAAATGGTGTTGCGGGAAATACGTTTACGACTAAAAGGTATAATAACTACATACTGCAGATCCCTATATTACCAGTGCCTAAGTCTAGGTACCAAGACCGGTACAGGATGATACCTAGAGACAAGTTTCACAGAAATAGAGGTAATTAATATGTAAATATTTTACTAAATTATTGTGTAAAGGAAATTACTTGTTAGTGTACTTATTATAAGCTAACATTTATTATTTTTCTAATTTAATTCGTCTTGTTCTAGTTTTTGATTCTATTTTCCCCATACGATTTTGCTCTCAATGAACAAAATCAAAGATTATCCATTTTGGTCTAGTAGTTTCGAAGTTACGAACGTATAAATATTTTGGCAGTTTAGCAGTATTTATTTAAATAGATAACATTACATATTAATTTACTTTTATGTACTCGATTTCAGGTCCATATAGAAGAAGATACAAGCCCACCACAATTCCAAGACCGCGTTCGATGCCTGACACACGATACGATAGAGAGAGATACGATAGAGAGAGAGAGAGAAACGATAGAGACTACAGTCAATATAGTAATTATAGTTATTTTCTTTACAACAATTCATATAGCTATAATACTTTACTGGTGCTTTTCCACCAGAGATGTGCTATGCTACATTGCTGTGGATGCCATTGGCCTCTACCAATCGTTACTATTGGTACACATAGCTTAGCACTAGTGGAAACGGACTCAGCTAAGCTGTGATTGGGTGTATGAAAAGATGCATGCTATAAAGTGCTATGGCAGGCTTCCCTACTCTCGATACATCGAATTGGAATTTTCTATCGATGTTATTTAAAATGCAAACTTTACTTATATTATTAAGACTTTGACTTTTGTAGAACTTGTGACGTCATTTGTTGATTTTAAAGTCGACTGAGTCACGTGCCAATTCAATAACACCCTAATTGATATTATTAAAACTAAGTTTCAACTAACAATGCTTATTGTGTTATGGCAAATTAAAAATATTATGATGAATACATAAGCATAAATTATAAAATATTGCAATGTTTGAAAAATGTACGCATCGCATTGCAACAATAATTAGACATGTAACTTACAATAACTTCAACCCTTCCAAAGACGCAACATAGGCAGTAATTGTTTGTTTCCGTAAGAAAATAGAAAAGTAGAAACGTGTCTAATATTTTAAAATAGGTAATTTACAAGACGGATGTTTTAATAATAATTAGTCATCTTCCCTATTGTTCTTACCAATTGTCTAATCCTTGATGGTCCTCATGATGACTTTAAAGTTGTTCCATAGACCGAAATTCTGGCAAATCCCCACCTCATAGAATACATACTTTTGTTCAACAGTGGACGTCTTTGGGCTAATAACAACCATCATTAGTCGAAAGATGACCAGTGTAGTACATGTACTGACATGTGATGTAACTAAGTACATGTATTTTTCCAGGAACCTTTAGAAAAAAAGCCATGGCGAAAACAGGAAGATTGCTTCACGAACAACGTTTACCTGGTAAGTTAAGTTTAGTTAAATAGTTTTTTTTTTTAAATATAATATGACTATACACACTTTTCTCCTGTCGTAGAGACGTTTACAAACATAATAATTCGAAATTTTCTTCAATCAGACGTTGAAGGGATTTTAAGTAACATCTTTCTTAACTGACTAACGGTTAGAACGAATAGACTGTACGGTTAGTCTGGTGGTTGGGCAATGGGACACACTTAAATAATTAATCTTGTTTGCTGTCTAATAGTTATTAGGACCCGGTTTGGAGCAGAAGTTGGAACTCTTTTCCAACTTCGGTTTCTAGTCAGTCTGACACTTCTTCGCGCCTCACCCAAGGCGGGAAGAATTCGATTGTCTATTATTTTTGTGTTTTTTATCTCTACCATACTTTTTTAGAATTATCATGTAAACTTTATTGTTTCAGCCCCACATCTAATATCTAAACAGAAGTCGCCAGTTGTGCTACCAACGTTTAATTTCAGCAAATATAATATATTTGGTAAGTACGAATAAACCAGAATAATTACGAATTCATTTTAAGCCTAGTGAGTGGTCACTAGGCTTGTATCGGTCTTGCACGGTCATGTAGACTGGATACAAAATAATAATACCAACATACCGCTGCAGTATCACAACTGTGTAACAATATTCAGTAATACCAACCTCGTGAGGAAATTTAGGCTAAAATTCATAATTATAAATTTGAAATAGCGAACTCGCATTGAGCAACATTGGTGATTAATGTTCAAACCTTCTCCATGTGAGAAGAGGCCTTTGATCAGGAGTGACCACTTATAGGTTGATGATAAATCAATGAAACATGATACTACGTTTACTTATTGTATTTTATTTATTTATTATTTCATTTTAGTACTTCGTACACACGACTGTGAACAATGGCTGAGATAGTGCGTTTTATAGTTTCTCTAAAATCTACACGAAGCGAATATTGATAGATGCAATAGCGGAATCAATTTACAAGTTTGTACCGAGAAATTAAATAATATTGATGTATTAATATACAGTATATAAGGAGCTTTAAAATTATCTGCCACGGCTTTGTTGAGAGGTAGTGTTGTATTTGAAGATTACAAGATAGTAAACATAAATTATTATTGATTATGAGTATATAATAATATTGTTCATACAACAAATCTACATAAAATATGAGTTTGTCACGTCTGCGTTTGTTTGTTATAAAATAGCCATGTGTTCTGTTTCGCCCTATGCGAAGAGACAGAGACAGTTCTTTATCACGCGTATTTGTGAGCTTATTTATGCAGAGTAGAGTCAATGTTTATTTAATTATTGTAATTTTACTATTATAATCTTCAAAGAAGTGTCTTTGTGTGTAGTGTAGTGACACTGCCTCCCATTAAAGTCGTGCCAGATATTTTTAAAACTCAATATACATAAATAATAAAAATGTCCTTCCCTATTATAACAAAGCTACATTTAGTCCGTAATAACCTAGTGCTATGAATAATTACCCAATGTTCTAGATTCTAATCTCATTAATGAGTATTTAGTAAAATGTATAGGGTCGTTAATAATGTGCTATAATAATATAATAATAATGAGAAAAAAAACTAACGAATTACTTCGTTAATTAACTATTTAATCTTGTGTCGTGTAATTAGTTATTTCATTATGTTGTGTTGTGATAGATTGCTTCGTAGGTACAGTCAGCAGCACGTCAACCTACCCTTGTCAGATTTTTTGTTACATTTTCAACGTTATTGTACTGATATACATTAGTGTAGCTTGATCTGCTTGCGACTGTAAAATTTATACAATATGTTGTATGTTTAGTCATTAATCTGTATTATTTTATATAAACTGCCTCGTTGGTTGAGTGGAGTCGACTCCCTGGTCCTGTAGAGTGGGTAAAGGTGCACTATAAAAAAATACTAAAAAATCACGGTATACTTACGTACATTAATGGAAAAATGCTGCACTAGTTAAGTCGCCGCGCTGCTCATGGTAAAGAGTCCCTCTGTGACTCGAAACTAGTAGAGCTTTTCTCCATTAATGTACGTAAGTAAAGAGTTTTTTTTTTGTTTTTTTACATAGTACCACCCACTCTTTCAGGGATGCGGTGGTGTATGGTAATATGTCTCACGTCACGATATATATTATAGAAATATTCACCAATTTATACTAAGAATCCCTTCTAATAAGGGAGGGTCTTATGTTACACTCCGGAAACTGAGTTTGTACCATCTGATTTTTTTAAGCCGAGAATGGTACAGTGCCGAAACACGAACCTCCATGCTCATTAGTAAAACTTGCGTCTAATCTACCAACAATAGGCAGTTATGATTTAAAAATTCAATATTCCAATCAATTTTTTCATCATTTTTTACAGATTTTCAAAAACCACCAACGACACACGTAACTAAGAAGATTGAAGAGCCAGTAATCGAACCTACATACTTATTGAATTTCAAAAATTTCAGGCCAAATTTCATTTACGATTTACGTTATCAGATCTGACCAGCATGTACTTGATTAAGTTCATGGAACAAAAACATGAACAAGATTTTACAAAACTAATGTTGTGATGTTAATAAATGAAGAATTATTGTAAAAATTTAAGACCTTTTTATATTTATCAAAATCGATCTCGTTTATAGTGGTTTTGATCAAGAGATGTGTTATGCTGCGTTACTGTGGATGCGTTTGCATCTACCAATCATATTGGTACATAATTATAGCTTAGCACTGGTGGAAAAGGATTCAACTATAATACAAGATATTAGGCTATTTTTTAAATAAAATAAATTGTTTATTACCAGATCAATTCTATAGAAAGATACGTGGTATGCATGAGTGCTATAGATGTGCAGAGCAGAAAACTTGATTAATAGAGAAATGTTCGAAAATCCGAAAAAAAAAACCCACAAATAATTTGAACGACCTGGAAATATAAACTGAGACCTCTTGTCCGGCAGTCGCGATTGCGACTCGACCAACAATACAGTCGGAATTTAAGGCATTTAACCTATATTATATAAAACATACAAACATATTATATCTGTGCCTATATTACCTAATATTTTCACAAGACAGAACATAAAAGAGGCTCATTAACATTATCCGGGTGCGCTGCCCGGGTAGATATATTTACGGATATTAGATTTATTAACACGCAAAGGTCAGTTGGCTTAACGAATACGTGTGACGTCACAGGGCTTATCACTAATTATCACGCGAGCTCTTTATGAGGTAAGGCAGGATTTATTAGAACGTTTGTTTTCCTTAATACAAACTTTGTAGGTATTTGTTTTTCTTTGAATTGTATTTTGGTTTTTAAACTGATCGTTTGAAGGTTTTTAAATCTGAATGTTTTGATTGCACGGTTGATACGGTGGCTGGGCAACTGGCTGCCGTGCAGCGAGCAGCGGGTTCGATTCCCACACGGAGCAATTTTTTTATGTTATCCACAATTTTGCTTCGGGTCTGGGTAATAATGACACAGGAAAAAAACCTTGTGGTGGGCTACATTAAAAAAACCTTGTCAGGTACTGAATCAACACTGTAAAGCTTGAAAATCAGGTATTTTAACCTCCAAAAAGAAGTTAGCATAATAAGTAGCAAACTGATAGACTAATAATTTTGTTCCTAAAAATGTCTAAGGTAAGTATTATTCGTATCAGAAAGATTAGGCAGTGATTTAATCCAACTAGCGATCGTCCTAAGTGGAGCTTAACCTAAAAAGATACCGATTACCGGAATCTAGGAAAAAAAAAGATTTTCTCGAAATGAATACCTAATCTGCTTATAATATCAAGATTATACCTCCTTCTTTGCCATTTGTTCAGAGTATATATCAATTATTGATTATAGTTTTAATGAATTTTTAAATTAAAATAATCTGGCCAAAATTGAAACCGAATCTGCCTTACCAAACTACCTACTTAGGGTTTATATATACATACATACATAATCTTACGTCTATCTCGGTGGAGACAATGGAACGCCAATTGCATCAAATCTTACGTATTTCTTTTTTACATATTAGTCTTTTCATGCATATTCGTCTTTTAAGGGTACTTTAAAGGGATTAGGCATTTATTCATAACAATATAATATCTTATAGTCTCTTTAAAAATACAATCATAGTTTCAACACAACTTTAAGTGGTTGACATTTTTTTATACTACTTCAAAATTTATTATATTACCAAACTAAAATACAAACCGTATTACACGAAAAAACAAATTACAACAAGCAGAATTACAATATTTGCCCCATAACAACAGTCCCTTACCTTAGAAAAAATAATCACGAACTACTTTTTTTGGGCATCAAACGAGAAAAAATAAAATAAAAAATAAACATGACATTTTTGAGGTGACAAGGGTACAAAACTTCGGACAGCTGGTTCACCTGCGGCGGATCCCGGTTAAGCTATGTCCTATCGATTTACGGGACACAGGATTGGTTGGTATACAAGGAGAAATTATACGTAATCATATCATATGAGTATGATGTTTTTGTGTAACCCACTTTATGTTACATGTTATGTCATGTTGAATTTTAGTAGGTAAATAAAAAAATGTGTAGTTAGTGTTGGTATTTTTTACCTTTGTTCTCTCGAGTTAAGGTGCTTTTCCCCCAAGCTATGCTATGCTAAGACGCATGACATCTAGATCCGAAGCAACAATTTGTGGATCACAAAAAGAGTTGTTCCGTGCGGGAATCGAACCTGCTACACGTTACACGGCAGCCAGTTGCCCAGTCTCCGCGTCAACCATGCAGTCTAATTTCAGTTCAATTGATTTTAGTGTTTGAGTTATACAAATATATTAGAATGTTGCTTGAATATATTATTACTAAAAAAAATCCACACACAAATGGCTAGAAACATAATAAAATTATAACAAAAACCAAAACAACTATCAATCTTGATACTAATAAAAATTCCATTCTCAAGTAAAAAAATACAACAACATTATTTTCTGCGCACCCACCAACAAAATAATGAAAACATCATCCACTTTTCGTTCAGCCTCATAGTTCTTTATTAAAACGAAAAAAAAGTGTAAATTATGACAGCCTGGTAAGGCGTATCTTATTTATCAATTTACAGGTTACCAGTACCCTTAGTACGAGTTTGCTTTACGTTCAACGAGAACGCGTTCGGCGCTCTGATTGGTCGGTTCATTCGTGCCGGCCAATCAGAGCACCGAATGCGCTGTCGTTTCGTTTTTGTTCAACGTAAAAGCAAACTCGTACTAAGGGTACAGTATATTGGATTTAAGTATTTTCTTTTCTCTGTTTTCGCCATATTTTGTGGCAAATTACGGCCGGACTCTGACTTAGGGGTGGGAGGGATATTGTACTTATTACCTTCCTCGGGGCCTTGGGGACGCCTGATTTTGTATTCAATGATATTACGGTGTATGTAGGATAGTGAAATGAGAAGTGAATTGGACGCCTGCTTTTTATTTTTGTTTCAAGGCACTGTAGATTAGCGTTGAGGTATATATTATATGTACTAGTGAAAATTTTAAAGTATGCCTCTACTTTTAAAATCATTACTAGAAGTAATGATTTATAAAGTTTAACACAAAATTAAGTCCGTGACAATTTCTTTTGAGAGTAAAATTTTATTTAGCTTCGTTAAGCATTTATTTCAATTAAACAATAAATGGTGTTTTTGAAACATTGACAACTAACGAAATAAAACAATAGTCAGGGAAGTTAGGTGTTCGTTCCAAAATATTGCAATGAAATTTTAGATTTTAGAAATATTTCCAGTCCATTTCAGAGAAAATAAAATAAAATCAGCTCAGAGGCTTAGGTATATTTTAGTTACAGTGAGAATCAACATTTTACAACGTTTATCTCTTAACCCATTACGTAAGATTTTAGAAGATCCACATAATTTAGCTGAACTGCCCTGCCTGAATTAGCAAAACCAACTCAATCCACGAAATAAAAATTGCAAGCACGTCCCGCTTATCATGGTAACCAAGTCCTAATTTTGAGACAGCATTTCAACCCGGTCACTTCTATAACAAGCACTCTTGATCATGATTCCTTTTGGACGCATAAACTAAACAGGGTGTCCCATGGAAAATATTCGTCGTGATTCGCAGAACCGGTATAAATTCATGACTTAAATCTATACTATATAATTATAATATTATAAAGCTGAAGAGTTTGTTGGAACGCGCTAATTTCAGGAAGTACAGGTTTGAGTTGAAAAAATATTTTCGTGTTGGATAGAGCATTTATCGAGGAAGGTTAAATCTATAAAACATCACGCTATGACCAATAGGAGCCGAGCAGAGCGGGTGAAACCGCGCGAAAGTAGCTAGTAAACTTTACAGGGTGTCCCATGGAAAATATTCGTCGTGATTCGCAGGACCGGTATAAATTCATGGCTTAAATTGAGTATATACGCATTGGGAGACAGTAAAGCATGATTTTATGCGATTTCGGTAAATGGCCGGCGAATTTTATTACAATTGGATTCTGTCTGTAATATCTATCTACATTTGGAGTTTTGAAGGACTCTTTTGCTGAATTGGCAAAAGGACAAATGTGTGTAGGAAAATTGGTTTTATAGAAATGAATAGAATAAAATTGAGTACGGGTTGGTATTTATTCAGATTTGAACCTTTTTGAAGTTAAGGAGTTTTCATTGGCATTTCAAGTAATATTTTTATATATTTTTTTGTTATTCTCTACATTTGGCTATAGAGGGTATCGTGAGTACATGTTACATCTAGTACAATAATGAATGACGCTAGTAAATATAAAGACAAAGGACAGAAACTAGTAAATAATAAAGTAAATTCTAGCATTCTAATCCTCAACCGATTACGGCGCGAGGAGCCATTCGATGATTTTCTCCACTTAACAAAAAAACTTTTAACCAATTTAATGCCTATTTGAATATGTAAAAGCCCTTTATAATTATGTATCTAAACAAACACAACATTACTATAACGTAAGCTATTTGAAACAGCCCCACAGTACATGTTTTGTCGCCATTAAAACCTCATTCGCTGCTGTGTGCATAGCCCACATACGTACGAGTAAGTATCGCTTTAGTTTACTCGGTGAGAGTGTTATTCTATATTCATTTTATGAAGTTCTAGTGATGTAGTGTGAAATGTGAGCGTTTTAACGTGATATTGCTCCTCCCTGAATGGGTAGACAGAAGTGAGGAGTGAACGCGTTAAATGTTTCTAATTTTTTATCAGTTATGTTATAAATCCTTAGTAATATGAGAAGATCCTGTTGCCGCACACAGTCATATCCTAACAAAAAGAGCGTATTTCTTTTTAAAATGCCGGCAACGTATTTGTAACTCCTTTGGTTTCCATGAGCGGCACTGATTGCTTACCATAAGGTGACCGGTATACTAGTTTGCCCACTATTCTGTAAAAAAATATGATAATAGATTTATATTGAATAATATATAATCCCATAAAAACATTTCATGTTAAATGTTGCCAAGACGAGACCATATAGCTCGCACTGTCAAAAAGTAATCAGATCCCGTGTAGAGCCAAGTTTCTAACCCTACATGCCCAGACCTAAATCGATAAGCCCTAATTTCACACTCAAGTTACGGGGAAATTCTACAGCCATAGCTCGTACTGCGTAGTTCGTAGCGCGTAGCAGAGTTTTTACGCTATAATCTCGTAGGCGTGCAAACCTTGGACGTAACTGGCGAGTCGGCCGCACGGACTTTTTGCTATTCGTCATATGGGCTTGAGCTTAAAAATCTATTCAATCTTCTAAACTCTTTCCGTGCCGCCAACTCGCCAGTTACGTCCAAGGTTTGCACGCCTACGAGATTATAGCGTAAAAACTCTGCTACGCGCTACGAACTACGCAGTACGAGCTATGGCTGTAGAATTTCCCCGTAACTTGAGTGTGAAATTAGGGCTTATCGATTTAGGTCTGGGCATGTAGGGTTAGAAACTTGGCTCTACACGGGATCTGATTACTTTTTGACAGTGCGAGCTATATGGTCTCGTCTTGGCAACATTTAACATGAAATGTTTTTATGGGATTTCATTTCTTTTTGTAGGTTGCTTATGATAGAAAGATAAAATGAGCGACAAATACAAGTATTTTTTTGTCGCTCATTTTTTCTTTTTTTTTTCAGGTATCAAATTATTCTCACTAAGTCGTACCTACATAAACAACTATAAACATATTATACCTACTAACCTATACTACTTAATTGCAAATACCTACTTATTCAATCTTTGAATTTCTTAATTAAATTTGTGAGAAAATTGCAAACGTAATGCTAATACTTTTTATCAATGAAAATTAAAACACTAGTACCTAACTAAACCTTCACCTACTAAACTACTAAATTTATAAGAAAATTGCAAACGTAATCCTAATACTTTTTATCAATGAAAATTAAAACACTAGTATCTAAACCTTTACCTACTAAACTACTAACAATTAAATATTAGGCAAATGGTTTCTTTCTCCGCGATAGCAAACTTTTAAATCACCGAAATATTCCGAAAATTTTTCATTCAACGAGACAACCGTCAACGACGTCTGCCCTCGCGCGTCTGCCCGCGTTCGGGTGCCGCGCTCGCTGACGGGCCGATTATTTTTAGCTACTGCGCGGGGACGAGGGGGCAGGCGGCGGGCGTTGGCGCATACTATACTTACGATGCTTATGTTCAAAAGTATAGGTTGATTAATAAACACTTACCGAAGTGAAGTGTAGTAATATTATTCATATCTAAGTACTTATGGGTAGGATAATGTTTTGATTTGATGAAAAGTTTGTGTTCTATGTACTTGTGTATAATTTTCAGATCTCAAGCAGGAAATAGGGAATTAAGTTTCCCTATTTCAGATTTTTACCCGTCCGCGGCCGCATTCCGACCTCTAGCGTCAAAAGTTGCGGAAGTCTCGAACAAACTTTCACCCCCTAGTTTAAGGGGTTGGGGGTAAAAGTTCCAAGTTTTAGGATTTTTTTGTTGTTTGGGTACTAATACTAGCTTACATACCAAATTTCAGTTTTCTAGGACTTCAGGAAGTACCTTAAGAATTTTGTTGATCATCAGTGAGTGAGTGAGTGAGTGAGTGAGTGAGTGACAAAATCGGGGTATTTTAGATATCAATAAAATCTAAAGTATAAGAGCTATACAATTGAAACTTTAGAGGTTTATTAAGTCTACCACTGACATTATATCCTGAAAATTTTGTTTATCTGGTATAACCCAAACTCAAGTTATGAAGGTTCAAAAATACGACGAAGCGCTTCGAGAAAAGGTAGGTAGTGCCCTTGCGCTTGCCCTTCGCTTGGCTCGTCTTATTTAGGGCACTACCGTGCCCCCAGATAGTAATATACACGGGAATCGCTTTCAAATCATTGAGAGTTAAGATGACGCTACGTTTCTTGGTAACTAGTGGCAGCTTTAGGACATAGCCAAGAACCAAATGGATAGCAATTCAAAGATTTATCAAACTTGAAATATTCGCAAACAGGTCAATCGAATACCGAAAACAGAGTACATATACTCCAACCGATACCAATGTCCGAACAGATTTAAATAATGCCAAACCGAGTCTGGCAGAGGCTTCAATTCGTACAGTATTGAATTTACATTCCGCCAGTAAAGCTGGCAAACTGCCAGTTTTGCCATAATGACTTATGGCACTCATATTTGTCTTTTCCTACTCCTTTTTTTACTTTACCAAGGTTAGGTTTTGGTTTATTTTTGTTAGAAGACATTACTCTGGATAAACGGAGATTATGGGTAGTCTAATGTATGGATTGTCTGCAAAGTTATGTTGGGGGCTACAGAACAAAAGAGGTTTTGGCTTTTTCTTGAATATGAGTTTAACAGTGTTTTATGTGTTGCTAATGGTGTTGGTGGCGTCTATGTTTCTGTCTCGAAAGTCTTGTCTTGTGATCCGAGTAAGGGGCCACACATTTAACAGAGACTGGTTAGTAATGCTCTCTGATTCACAACAACTATTTAAACTTTCGACCAACCGTAGAGATTATGACAAACTCTGATATGTGCACATAGTTAAATCTGATAAGTAGAGGAGGCACATAAACGTATACGTATATAGGCTCAAACGTAACGGACTCACGCGAGCACTTCATGTTGACTCATTTGCAAACAATTACTAACAATTAATTTAATTTTTTTAAACGCTGCCCCACACTAGTATTTTATCCTGTGTCGTGGGTACGTTTACAAGTTCATATACACATAACACCCAGACCCGAAACAACAATTTGTAGATCACACAAAGAGTTGCTCCGTGCGAAGATCTAACCCTCTACATGTTGCGCGGCAGCCGGTTGCCCAGCCACCGCACTAACTGTCCAGTTTAATACCTACACAAGTATCTATAAAAGATCTCAACATCTATCTATTTACAAAGATTCAGCAACAAGGTGAAGCCTTTTGAGCCACTTTACATAACGTGTTCGGATGTTATCGGAATTCATATCAACGTCTACCTACACGATCGCAATACCAATCTTATCATCGAAAGCCTTCGAGACATTTCAAAAGCGTTCTCTCAAATAACCTTTTCTATCAAGATTCCTTCGAAAATCATCAAAGTTAGGTCAAAATATCTTACCATTTGAAGTTATAATGTACCCTAGTTATTATGGGGAACGGATTTCCGTAGGGTAAAGATTTATTACGAATCATTCCTTTGATGTTTTTTTTTATAGTACACTTCGCATATTCGCACTGGGATTCAAGCACTGAGTTTTTATACGATTTCTGTGAGGAGTAATTTTTTTACGGTTTAATTTGATTCTACTGAAAAATATCCAGACTTGAAAATAATTATATTTTTTTTACTGATTCGGTAATATTGTTTCGTGGGTGCGGTTATAAACATACAAAGTTCACATACACATAGCACCTAGACACCTAAACTAGATCACACTAAGTGTTACTAATACTTCAAAAAGTTCCCATCACATTGATATAGAGTAAAAAAACTCATAGAACTGAGTAATCAAACTAACAACAGAACAGCAAGGAAGGAACGAATGCAATTACCCATTTATACAATTTGCTCAAGTTATAAAAATTCAACTTTAATTAAATGAAGTTAAGGGTTGAACTCAAACGCCCCTGCAATCTTAACTCACGATCCGTGACCAATTTTTTAATTGAAATAACCGTATCGCCACCTGCGCCAGGGTTATTCTGTTATTTACTCGATATTTTTTCCTTTACGAAATTTACTTAATAAAATCACACTGGAATTTTGTTGGTTTAGATGTTTGTCCGTTAATCATGCTGAAACTACTGAACGGATTTTGATGAAATTTGGTATACAGACAAGATATGAGCTGACTTGGGTGATGAGATGTTTATTCCACGGGAATGGGCCGAAGCTGCTGGTAGAAGTCAGTATGTATACCTAGTAAATGATTTGACAGAACAATTTATCATTCCACAGTTACGTACAAATACGTAAACAGCAAATTTTCCAAAAACTATTTAGACTTTAAAATCCATAAATTGGACACAAAATTACGTATCTAAAATCACCATTCAACCTTTCGATATTGAGTGCACGCTATAACTTCTGAAAGCACCTACATTTTCATACAGCGAACTAATGGTTTTCGGTTAACTAAGCAGCACTTTGAAGCAAAGTGCACACAAATTAGCTATCAACCTCGTCATAAAGAACTTTCAACCTTTGCTAGCGACAACTAAAATTCAATATCGAACAATTATCGAACGGAAAATTGCTTTGATAATAGTTCCCGTTTGCTACATTAATAGGGTTGTCCCAACTACACTTTGATTTCGTATCTTAATTACCTAGGGTGGTTCGAGACTTTGAGTTCGTGTAAAAGAAAAACCTTTGAGGGGAAATGTAAAACATTTAATTGTATATTTCTTGGTATATTTTTTATGGAGTTTCTATTAAATGGTTGAAGTTACGGAAGTTTTTTTTTTATGTTATAAGCCGGTAAACAAGCAAACGGATCACATGATCACACCTTGAACACCCGAAACACCAAAGACTACTACTACTAGTGCGTTGCCGGCCTTTTAGAGGTTAGGAATTGAAGGGTTGTTGGGGAATCGGGGATTGGGAAGATTGGGAAGGGAGGTGATTGGGTCTGCGGTAATCACACTCACGCAACAAAACACAACGCAAGCGTTGTTTCACGTCGGTTTTCTGTGAGGCCGTGGTATCACTCCGGTCGACGGTCGAACTAGTCCATTCGTGCTGAAGCCACACATAAGCAACTATCTTAATACTTGGTTTGGTCATGAACAACACTACACTATTCATTGTCCATTTATGAGTCTCAGAGCTCATCCTAATATATTGTAGTCTGACATTAATAGCCCAAAGTATCCTCATAATCATACATTACTGAAAGTTTATACAACAGTAAGGTTATTAACAACTATCCTTAATTAGCAAATGACCTTGAACTATGTGTTATATCAAGAAGAAGATTAGCTATAACTAACATGTTCTTCGGTTTTTAAGTCTAAATTCATTCGCAGCCAAATCAACATCATCATCAGCGAGAAGACATCCATTGTTGAACAAAGGCTTTCCTCTTAGTCCTCCATGTAGAACGACATAAATAAAGATCATATATACCTACGAGGTTTTGCGAAAATTCTCAGGTTATATCAATATCATCAAAAGGGCTATCCTTTTCTGCCTTGGACGACGCGAGAGGTAATGTCAGTCTTTTACTGACTAAAAACCACCCCATTCCTACTCCTGCTTTTCGAGTCAGGCCCAGTAGCGGAAGTTTACCGGGCAGCAGTAGCGGAAGTTCCGGAAAATCCCCATGCTTGACGATTGGGTTGATTACAATTACATCAACGAAACTGCTCCGGCGTTTTTCTAGTTACGTTACGTTCTAGGTATTTTAAACTAAAAAAGATATACAATATAAAATCAAGTAACAAAAAAAAAAAAAACTATTTCTATCGAACAATAAATTGTAACAAGAAACTACATACACATTTTTCAACAACTTTCAATCATACGATTCTTTAATAAAGTCTAATTTACAATGTACCGAAGTACATTTACTATGAACTGACAAAATCACATTTTTCTTTTTTCCATTTATTTACATGAAAGTAATGAAGTCAATTCCGTTCGTACATTTATTATATTCTCTCTGTACTGGGACTTTATATGACCTGTTCGCATTTAATTATTTCATAATTCTGATCATCTTTAGATATTGTATTCTACAAATGACTGCATTTATGATCCGTAATATTTTAAAGACTGTATTGTCGTATGGCTAGGTAACCCTAATTATTCTCAAATATATTATTAAAAAACGAAATCCTATTATTTTTACTATAATCCCCAAGTTTGGCAGACTCGTTTGGGATCGCAGCTATCTTACTGGAAATGTGTACATAATATACAGGCACTATTCCAACTTATTCTTCTACACTTCTAGACTAATAAATAAATTGAAGTGACTGTTTATAATATTGAAATAACCGCTTTTTACTACACGCGTAATATGAATGGATACATGCATCAACATTTTCATCTGTCTGTCTATCTGTTTGTTCTGGCTAATTGCTGAAATGACTGGACCAATTTTGACAGAACTTTTATTAGCAAGTAGCTGATTTACTCAGAAACAAGTTAGTTTATTAGTCACAAAGTTCACGCAGCGGTTACGTACTATACGGCATCAGCTAGTTTTACATAAAATAGTTTCTTATTGTATTTTCAAGGACAAAAAGTCATGAATACATAATACAGATACTAGATAGATTATTTAATTGTGTGCCTAATAAAATTTGACTTTTTAAATTTAAATTGGTTACCAGACTTGGATATCTAAATGTAACGTCGATTTAATCTAAATCTAATTTAGACGTTTGTCTGTCAAGTTTTAGACAGACTAATCTGTCTACTGAGGTCTTTATGCGATTGGATCTGAAAATAAATTGTATTATTACCTATGCAGAAAGTTTTTAGTTAATGTAATATGTATCTAAGTGTATAAAAATGGGTTATAAACGCCACAATTGTTTAAACGAGAATACTGATATAAATTAATTATTATGTTTTTCAGCTTATTCACGAAATAATTTGACTAGGAACTCGACTAGTTTCAAGCCATGTTAGAGGCTCATAATATTCATGAGCACCATTCCGCGGCGACTGTCGCACTACTACTAGCGATTCGAGTTGTACGCCCATCACTCCCTCTGAAAACAAGAAAGTCATTGTAAAATTGAAGCAGTTGGGACCCATTCTAAATATGAAGACTTAGTGAGCACATACGGTTGGCTTTCTAGAATGGGTCCCGACTGCTTCAATTTTACAATGACTTTCTTGTTTTAGGGTTTTTTATTATAAAGAAACGCAGTCGGGTTTTTTAGTTTTTTAAATTACCTTTTTTAGTTCCTATTTTCTTTCTTTCAAAGCCAAGACACTATTTCATACAAATAAACCGTCCATTCTCACCTATCTTCCCAGCATTAGTAATTACAATGACAGCACAGCCCTACGCAGCCCCACGTCATTACAGTTCGTTACACACACTAATTGAATCAGAAACGGTCGCCACCGCAAGTACTGAGCCAACCTTTGACTTGCATATTTGTTGCATATGCACATGGCACATAATTTGTTAGTGACGTTGTTGATTGAGAGTTATTTTTGACTAGCTTCTGCCAGCGGCGACAACCGCGTTTCCGTGGGATAAAAAGTAGCCTAAGTGTTATTCCAGACTACTGCTGTTCCGAATTTTATCTTGATCCGTGCAGCCATTTTGACGTGATTAAGTAACAAACATATACCTACACAAACTCACAAATATTAGGGAAGGAAGAGGTGTGTTTTATTTGCTTGTGTTCAATTTTTTTATAATTGCGCGAATTCATATTTAGACAACCAGCTACCGCGTAACGTGTAGTGGTTTCGATTCCCGTACGGAGCAACTCTGGGTATCATGTTTATGTGAACTTGTGTGTTTGTAAACGCAACTACGACGCAGGAGAAAATCCTTAGGAGGGGCAAGGTTTTTTTTAAAGCCTGTCTTTTTATTCACATTTTTTTTAGTTTTTCTTTATATTTGTATTATTTATTTCATTGCTGTATTAACTTACTTTGAGATAACTTCGAACGAAACTTTACAAAATATTTAATTGCTTGGTAAAATCGGTTACCAGTTCATTAACTTAATTTTGTAGATAAATTAGAATGCTCTTTTAGATCGTGCGGTTCGCGGGTTCGGTTCTTTGACGGGTAAATTATCTAAATGGGGTAAATTACGAGCGGCGCGGTTAGTTTTGACGGGAGCTAATTTCTGTTTTGCGGAATGATGTTCATGGTTTACTGTTATTTCGGTATTTAATATTGCAATAAAATTATTCAGTTGTTTTTCTAATTTAAAACAAAATAATGTCTCTGAATTATTCTCACATATTATTGATTGGAAAAATGTATCAGAGAAATTGTAAACATGTTTTAAAAGAGTAACGACTAACGTTTCTTGCTCGTCCTTCCCCATAAATGAAGCTAGCTTCGGAACAAGCACCTAGCTTCACTGATGGATAGATTGACACGCTTTTATTTCTTTCTTTATCTGTTGATATTTCAAAACCTATTAATGGTTTAATTGAAATAAATGATTTGACTTTGACTTAGGGATAGAAAATCTACTATAAAACAGTAAATTTAACAGGTATACATAATAATATATTAAAAAAGAAAAACCGCACTCCCAAACTAGTTTCACAATAAAAATTCTACCTTTTCACGTAAAAGGGTTTTATAAAGTTCTTTGATTAACCCGTTATTCCGTTGCCATAGTAACGTGGTCAATACAGAGTTCTCAATACAAAATGCATAAAGCCCACTCAAATTTTACGGATCATCTGTTTAAAGAGGCCGATAGCTAGTGCTTTGAGCGAATTGCTCACGGATATATGAACGTATGAAAAGTCGGGAGTCTTTATGAAATAAATAAATGTCAAGTTACTGAACAGCCCTCTTGTAAATCAAAGGGTTTTTTCGGAATTTTATGAAACATACATGGAATATTTGTCTTGATCTGTCGAGCATACTTTTATATATGATATAACGCCGTTTGTAGTTATGCAGCATAACTTATTAAATATTAATTCAATTTGATAGTTTTTCTACGAAAAATTCATTAGAGCGAGACCGTAAACTATTAAAAAGTTATCAAATTATACATGGTAAAGAAATAAAGAAAATACATTTATTCCACACGCTAAATAAACAAGTTATATTATGTGGGTATAGTTTACATAAATATTAGTAAAGTTAATACATGAGATTTTATGAAAACATTTCAAGTTTGTAATGAAATGGGATCGGTTTAGCATGTGCAAGACCCCCTTAGGTGTATTTACATGACTAAATGCACGGAACTTTGTTGATAGCTCTTAAGCTAATCTAACTTGACACGTAAATATACCATGTAGGTATAATGTCCAATATCGAATACTCAGTCCACTCTACCTAAAATAAAAACAACTAAGTTGGTGACAAATCAAAAACAAACAAAAAACAACTTTATCAACAAACATCAATAAACAAAATCAAGGAACAAATCCTACTGAGTATATTTTATTAGATAAATCAATATAATGTGTATATTTGATAAATCAATCAAGAATTTGTCTCGCATCGTAACTGAGTCAGTCACCAAAAGCGATGACTTATAGCGAAAACATACTTACGTGTCGTGTCGCTGCGCCGTGTCCACTGTTCAGGCCTAATCGGTCGCAGGCGTTTAGCGATACAACAGGACATGACAAGACCTAATACAGCACACAAGTCAAAGATCAAAAAACTGTGTTAGTATTTTTTTTAACTAAAACACGTACTTAGTTATAATTGTAACGTAAAAAATATAAAATTGTCCGTCAGTGAAGCTAGGTGTCTCTAACCATATTTTTTTAACGTTACTCTAACCAATATTATATTATATGCTTCTGGCGCGTCATGACACGAAACGTAAGTATGTTTCCGTTTACATGAAGACATATAACAAGTGGATCAGCGAAGGGCACAGGATGTACGGATATAAATCAGTGACGGAACTCTGATACGTTGATGTGATTATAGGGAAGCTTATATACTGTGAGATATGTAATGGAAAAGTTTACTTAGCTGGGTCTTTGGTCGAAAGGATCGCGCGTTATGTCGAGTAAAGTTGGGTATAGTTTCCAGACCGGGCAAGTAATGTTGAAATTTTTTTGAGAACTTTTTGTAATAACACAGAAAATTTTGGAATAAGGATTATGATGGGGTATAAAAATTAAAAATCTAATTAGTCCGTAGTTAGGTAATGAAAATATTTTAGAAACGTTTTCTTTGTCATATAAAATCTGAATACTTTGATACCCGAATCGTTTAGGAACGAGAGCAAATACGCCATTTCAACGTATAAAATGTACCAAGACATCATAAATATGGACTTCAAATAAGTCGATAGGGCTTCGAAAGGATTTGTTTACGGATATAGAAAGTAGAAAATACGGTTCATCACTGTTAAATTATATCGCTGAGTTTTGGGACATTCTCTAAATGGTTTTAAGATGAACCTGTATTTACCAATGAACTGCTGCTGCTGAGGATGATTATTAATCAATATCACAACAAACGCAGTTAGCAGATTGATATCATTACACATTAGTGCTTTTTTTTTTTTTTTTTTTTTTTGAGGGGGAAAATCATCCAATGACTTTTCTCGCCTCGGTAAGGCGAGAGGGAGTGTCAGACTCTTCCACTGACTAAAAACAACCCCGTTCCTTCTAATTTTCGAGCCGGAGCCCCGGTAAACCCGCTAGGTTGTCCGCAGCTCCGGATTAGGCATCAGCCCTACTGGGCCCCATCTGTGGTGGTCTGATGGCTCTTTGAGGCGCGCGCGGAACGCGACGCGCCGCACGCACGGGTCTGGTTCTGGTCGGGCGGCGAACTACCCTTGCTCGCCGTCCGCAGGCCCGCACTTACGGTGGCCGGAGATCGTATATCCCCGACGCCCGGAGTGTCTCTCGCGACGGCTGGGGCGTGAGGAGGTTCGTTCTCTCACGCGCCCCGCCTCCTCCTTAGCTAGCATGACTGCTTCGCAGAAGGAGGAGACGGCATCCCAGTCCCCCTCGCTCCGCACCATGGCTTGTACCAATGCCGGACGCGAGAGGTCGCCGTCGCCGACTACATCCCTGAGGACACGGCGGTGCATTCAGCCCATGCAGGGCACAGCGCCACCGTATGTTCCACTGTGTCCTGAACGGTCCTCGCAGTGATGACACCCGGGCGTTTCCTCCCGCCCAATCAGAAACAGGAACCTACCGAAACTTCCATGTCCGGTAAGCACCTGCGTCAGGCGGTAGGTGAGGACGCCGTGGCGTCTCTCAAGCCACTCCTCAAAGAGGGGACTTATCGCTGCAATGACAGCGAGCCCAGCCCTCGGTTGCGACAGTACGTTGCTGCCATTCCGCCATGAGATCGCGCCGGAGCTCGTCCCGCCACGCACTAATCTGGCGCGGCAGCGGAGTTTCGCCCCGGCGATCGGCGCGCAAACAGAAGACGCGCGCAAGCACTTTCGCCTCCAAATCCCACGGCGGTAATCCGGCAAGGAGGTTCGCCGCCTCCCCGGAGATCGTGCGATATCCACGGATCACTCGGATGGCCATGACCCTCTGGGACGTGAGCAGCGCCCGAGCTGGCCGCCGCATCAGGTTCGGCGCCCACTACAGGGGCGCCGTAGAGGGCCATGGACCGCACGATCCCCGCGTACAACCTCCGGCAGGAGGCATTTGGCCCCCGAGGTTGGGCAGGAGCCGCTTAAGTGCAGCCCCCGTCCGTTCCAACTTAGGAGCCAAACGTCGGAAGTGCTCCACGAAGTTCCATCGACTGTCGAGGACGAGTCCTAGGTACTTCATCGTCGTCTCGACGCCGATGATAACCCCTCCTGCCGTTATTTGGGACCCATCCGGAGGTTCCGCGTTCCCGCGGCCATGAAAACACATGGCCTCGGACTTGTGGAGCGCCACCTCGAGTCCCAATTGCCGGATCCTTGCAACGACCGTCGCAACCGCTCTCGCCATTAAATTGGCCGCCGCCTGGTGCGACCTCCCGTAGTAACAGCACCAGTGTGTCGTCAGCGTAACAGACTACACTGACGCCGTTTGGGAGGTCGGTGCGCAGCACCCAATCGTAACCGATGTTCCACAGGAGCGGCCCTAAAACCGAACCCTATGGAACACCGCGCGACATCTCTCGCCGATTCCACTCACCTTGGTGACCGGGGTACCTGACGAACCTATCCGTCAGGTAGCAGCCTCGATAACACGACGGACACATTAGTGCTGCAAACGCAATCTGTTACATGATTGATGCGGCCAATACCATTGTCTAAGTGGATCACGGCTTGTGTGTTATTGTCTGATTTTATTATGTTAAGATTCATTATTCATTGGATTATGTTATCATAATATTATGTATATTTCATAGTGTCTGACAACCAGGCAGGACCATGGTTAAGGGTGCTTTTCCACCATGTGTTATGCTACATTGCTGTGGATGCGTTTGGCTTCTACCAATCATATTCATT
Source organism: Spodoptera frugiperda (assembly GCF_023101765.2). NCBI lineage: Eukaryota > Metazoa > Arthropoda > Insecta > Lepidoptera > Noctuidae > Spodoptera > Spodoptera frugiperda. The sequence goes on from NC_064237.1 coordinate 1,829,371, forward strand.
GGTACACGGTAACGGACTCAGCTAAACTATGTGTTTTATATGGAAAGATGCGTGCTATGGATATTTTCCCTACTATCGATATATTGCATACGCGTGATGCGTATCTTCCTCGCACAGCTACATAGCTTAGAAATAAATCCGTTTATCCAATCAAATGTAACCCTATATTAAACCCATTAATTACTTCAATTGTAAAAATCTCTTATTTAATTTTACTAACCAAATCGATAAGTAAAGTCATTAAAAATGACACAAATGAAACAAATCTAAAACAAATGACAGTCAAACTGAACCTCAAACACACTAACATTTAAAGACCAAACTCCCAATCACCGCGTTCATTTCTCGCGAAACTCTTCGTTCGGGAGACGTCGTTTTTGTTCGTATCTGTGTTCGTAAAATTTCATGTACGCATCTTATGTTACTGTTATGTTTGCCATTTGTGTAAAGTCGCGTTGTTTTAGCTGTTATTCTTGTCGCTACGTTGTTATTTTATCTATTGCTTCAATCATTACTTGTTATCATTTGGAATTATTCTACGCTTCGTCAATTCCTGTTACTTGGTTGTTAAGTTACATAAGGATAAATATTGTGAAGTACCTATACATACATCATGTGTGGTTGAACGAGATCCAGGGTAAGAAAAAGTAAACTCACATGCAAAGTGCACCCTTTTTTTGAAGCGGAAATCATCCAATGACTTCTCTCACCTTGGGCGAGGCGAGAGGGAGTGTTAGACTCTTACTGAGTAAAAACTACCCCGTTCCTAACTACTGCTTTTCGAGCCGGCGCAGTAGTAAATAGTCCAGCCCCACTGGGCTCCGTGTATCTGGTGGTCTGACTTCTATTTAAGGTGCGTGTGGAATATGACGCACCGCAATTCGCACGGCGGGAAATTCACATGCCTAGTGAACCCTAACCTGGAACAACAGTATGTATATTAGACAAAAAACTCTTTTATACGGGAACACACAATACAATACAATAATCATAACTTACTTTACAATGATCTTTAAACTTTCTTACCGCCGTACCCAGAGTCATTCAACTGTTTTCGTAACAAAATCGTTACTAAGAAATTATTAAAGTAATCATTAATGTCTCTTACTACGGCAGTTAGACCAAAACGACTTCCCCATCTTCCACGTACTTACAAAATCAACCCTGTGAATCTCCTAACTCAATTCTTCTAAGTACATAAAATTTTAGTGTTTCAGTAAAACGCTTGTGGCACAACGAATATAAAATTTCTTTATGCATCACGTACAGGAATAAGTGATGGTACATTTTCCCCGAGAAAGATGTTAGGGGGTTAATACCGGGAGAATATGAAATCCCCGGATTTCGGGGGTTGAATCAGTCAGTGACTTTGTGGTGTGAATTAGTTCGGTGTTTTATAAAGGATGTTTCTTTTCTTTGTTTGTTTGCCACGTGTAAAGAACTGTGATTGTAATTATTTTTGTTCATGTTACTATTTATTTAAATAAAATATTTTAATAATTATTTCAACATAAAATTGAAGTTTAGTTACAACAAAACTTTGATATCATGTTGAAATTATATCGCACGGTGGACGCGGTTGATTGATGGCTGCATCGGAACGTGCAGTGGGTTCGATTCCCCCACGGAACAACTCTTTGTGTGATCCACAAATTGTTGTTTCGGGTCTGGGTGACATGTGTAGGTGAACTTGTATGTTTGTAAACGCACCCACGACACAAGAGACAATTCAGTGTGGAGAAACGTTTAAAAAAAAGTGATAAAATACTTAGTGTCAGTTTATCTCAATTCGTCTCGTTATCTGTTAGGGGTCACAATAATTGGTCGAAATCAGCTTGTTCTCTTACAAAGGTTACAGTAGAGATATATGACAATACAGCCATTAGTATTGAAGTCTGGCCAAATAATTAAAACTAACGATCTAGGTATATGTTCTAATTAGTGGTGCGTTACGCCACACTAATGTACTGGCCACATTAATACCATGTGCTACGTCATGATTTATGACGAGCATTACTTTAGTGTTTCCTGATAATGATAACCCTATTATCATAAGTTTGACTTTAGTCACTATGCAGTGGAAAGTGACCGATACATTATGTTTTTTTTATCAACAAAATATATTTAAATGATTTTTTAAATTGACATAAATTAGCAAGCAACGTCACGCCTTTTATCCTCGAAGGAGTAGGCAGAGTTTAGAGCGGCGTTACGACACGTAATGCCGCTATACAATGTACACCCACTTTTCACCATTTGTGTTATTAGTCCCACGTAATAGGGGGTGAGCTTATTGCCATATACTGGACACAATTCCATACTCCGTGCTACAACTGAGAAAATTTCGAAAATCCGAAAATACCCCAGTAATAATTTGCCCGACCCGGGAATCGAACCCGAAACCCCTTGTTCGGCAGTCGCATTTGCGACCACTCGACCAACGAGGCAGACATAAATTATATTTTTGGTGCAGCCTACATGAATATCAGCCTCTAGCAACTTGAAACTAGTCGAGTTCCTCGTCAAACAACTACAAGAGTAACCGCTGTACTCAGAGTCATTTAATGGTTACTTAACCCAGTCTTTAGCAATCGTATTCAGAACAAAAATCGTTACTAATAAATAGTTTAAGAAGTCATTAAATGTTTCTGTAAGCCGAATAATAATTAATTAAGTACGTCTTACGAAAGTTTTGATATGAACATAAATAATAATAATCATCAGTGTTTGACATTAAAACTAATACTGACACTGATACTGTGAATCCTTAATTCTTCAAACCGCGAATCGAGGAGATTTAGGGATTGGTCTTTGAAACTTGACTTAAGGTCTTATGTCCCCTAGATGGAGCAGAGAGGGTCTATAGAGGTACTCCATTTCAATCGGTCTTATGCTTCCCGTTTCGCCTCGCTCCACGTCATGCCGATAACTTCCTATGGCCAATCCATTTCCATTGCTTAACAAAGACCAGCATTTGGCAGGAGATGTCTTTTGTTACCTTTCACGTCTCGTACCCGTAGCGCAGTACTGATTTGACATTGGAACCGAAAATCTTGAACTTGATTCTTCAGGTCAGTTTCTGTGACTGCTATTCAGGTCTCAGCTTCAGGTCTGTTAAGTCTTTGACTGCCAATAGAAAACTGTTGAAGGCAAATCCTCCGCTAACGTCGGTCACCGGTGACCACCACGGTGTTCAATGTGTTAAGTATTGAACCTTAAAAGACCAGTATGAATAAAGTCATTAAGTGCCAAAATTACTGTAAAAAGAAATATTTGTAACTTTCCCAACTTTGTACTTATTTTGTTAGTCTATACATTAGAAGGTTTTTAGTATAAAGAATAAAAGAGAGAAAACCGCTGAGTATTTCTTACGCCTGTCTGTGAAAAGCTTCGGCTTTTGTTGCATTGAAACGCAAGTCACTCGAAACATTAGAGCCTGAAGGAGCTCTATTTTAATAGCACTCGTTACTAAACTAAAGTAAAATACACTGTTTCTGTAGTGTTTTAAGGCTTAAAATTGTTTGTTTGTTACAAACGTGTCCAGTTGTACCGAAAAATTACAATGTGATACTTTATTATTACAGTTTTAGTGTATGTAAATGGTAGATATATGGATTATGAGTTGAAGAAGAAAATTAAAGAAGCATGAGTAGCCTATATATCGATATTACCAAAGATTTCTCAGAAAAAATAATTATTTTGACTTTTCAATATAATAAAATATTAACTTTAACATAATTTTCGAATTTTTCTAGCTAATTTTCTAAAAATAATTCTGTTATTTGACGTATAAATCTGTTGACGTCATAACGCACTTTCACTTTCAATTCATAGAACATATAATTTTTGACGTTTCGAAAGAGTATTTAATTTGAATTGTAGCTAAACTAGCCAATTGAAGGTAAGAAAGGAGTAAAAGAAACATGCAAAAAAAAGGCTTATTCCCACACTCAAACTCCAAAGTTTTTCACATACTATGTATTTCGTAACATTATCCAGTTTTCCAATTTAACAACAATAAAAAATGTCATTAGCAACATTTATCCTTAGACAAAAAATAAACAATTTTATGAGCCCTTAAAAAATAGTACCTAGTTTTTCATTCGCCATTTTTTAAATGACCTTTCGAGCGCAGCTGTCGTAACTGTACTCTACCTACATGGCAATTCAACATTTTTTTACGACAGGTAATAAAAACGAAATCTAATAAAAAAATAAATACACATACACATCGATATTTACGAGTGACGCAAGCAAAGCTCGTAACTAAAGGCACCTGTCAATTGTACACACAAACACATATATACAATACATACATATACACACTTAATACATAAACTCACATACGTACATGTAAGGCCAGTGTTTTGGTAACGAGTGATTCGATAATTGGACCTCATAAATAGTCACGAGGTACTCATTTCTTATTCAGTGCATTTGTATGTTAGAGAGAGTAAAATAAAAAAAGTAAAATTCAGAGTTATATTTGAATGAATGAGTAAATATTTGAAAAAGAGTGTCAAAGTTTTAACTTCTTAGATCATAGCAAAGGCTTTGTCTTTCATTTGTTATACTTATTTTTTACAATTTGTTAACATAGGAAGTAAAGATTACATTAAATGTAACATTAAATACATAAGTTCTAGAAGGCGCATAGAAACACCAAAAAAAAATAGGTCCTAGAGAAGCTAGCCCAGCGCTAGAGCGTTGCGATTATCAATAGCCGATCACTTACTATCACGTGATCTGTCTACTAGCCACAAAAAAACGAAACACTTATTCTCACAAATCACATTTACTACAACGAATCACGTGTCTAAATTAATAAAACATTTCTTATAACGACACACAATAAAACATTTCTTATTAAATCCCACCCCTTCACTCGAAACGTTGATAAAAAAAATCATATTGACAAAGCTAGTCCTAGTCCAATACAAAGAACTGAAAAAACCTACAAAGATACTGTTCAAATAACCTTTTTATTAAACGACTGTACTGAAACCTTTTCTCTCTAGAAGTTAAATAAAGAAGCATTCTATTTGAGAGACATCTATATGATACCTACTAAATGTACAAACGGTTTTATTTACTTTAACTCTTATTGTGTCTGTTTAAATATCGATGTAGATACAAGCTGGAAGGGACAGCGTTTCACTGGATTTTAAAATAAAGTTGTGCGGGAGAATCTCCGATACTATTTTTTTGTAAATTTCAAGTTCCACCGGATTTAAAAATGTAGTAGTGCGATAGTATAGTAGATGCGAGTGTAAGTATATCGACGATATGAATTTTTTGTAAATTTCTATTTTGTGGCGACACGTAACAAGTGACCAATGACAGAAATCGCACATAGACGATCGACGAGCAAATTAACGGATGACGTCGTATATCCTACATCGCACATGGGAAGTTTACATGCGAATAAACATGAGGATCCTCCTTTTCTTAGGGAACTACACTATCTGTTGCCTAAAAGTTTAATTGAATTAACTGTGATACAAAAACTAAAGTGTGTTTAAAAGAAACACAATTACTGGGTAGTTCTTCGAAATTTGATTATTCGACTGATTCATATGGCCAAAATTTAATTCCACTTTAAGATCTGTAACACGTGTTCATATGAAAATAGTTATACCAAATAACGTATATTCGAATGAGGGACTCGTTTTAAAAAAATAGTTTTCGAGATATCGACGTTTGAATATTTTCTGCCCAGATGAATCAGAAATTGTTACAGATGAATCTGTTGAACAATTGAAAATTGTATGTAAATGAGCTCTGTATTTATTTTAATTGTTAGCATACCATTTTCGATTACTTTCGCACAGAGAAGTCACAAGCATTCATCATCACGCTTGCTCAGGGCGGATTAGCAATTTCAGACTCATATTAATTACATTCCTCAAAAAAAAAAGTTTTTAAATTGTAGCTATAACATTTATAGCTAAGTTAATTTAAAAATAAGACTAGTAAAAAAATGGACAACGCAACAAGAGCATTATTTTATAATTCATATGCGGTTTTGACCATACGAATCAGGCACAGATGAATCAGGATTTTGCTTACAATCATGCATAACTCATCGTATATACAGACTTCATTCTTATCATTTTTCTACACAAATGTATAACCAAAAAGCTTCACACGAAACATAGGTTGAAGTTTTAAAACTGTAAAGTAAATTTTATAAAATAGGCATTGTAATCAGGATGCCATGTAAACCAAACACAGATGAATCAGATATTTACCTTAGTAACACCTGGATCTAAGCCAACCAGCCGCATGTCCGCCTCCTAGCTTGTCCGTTGTACGCCTGGTTTCCCTCCGCACAGGAAGCCAGACTCTCATTATTAATACCCGACAAAGTATGGTCATTCGTAGCTTACGCCATATTAATCAGTATTATACGCCGGACACTTCTTATTTATTTATTTATAATCATACTAACATAGTTATAACGACTGCATATTTTTTTGAAGAGGACAACTCATCTCCTTTCGATGTAATTATAATTTATATTGAAGTATCAAAGGGAAAATGCGAAATCGACTACTTTGTTCCGGAAAATGGCAAACGGACACACCATATGAATCAGAAGAACAAGCTTTAAAAAAATATTTTGTACCTAGACTGCAATTATTTAAAAAATAGTGTTTGTCCTAGTAACTGATATAGCTAAACTATACTAAAAAAAATATTACATGCCGTTTTGTTAGTTAGTTTCAAAAATATTCCCAAAGACATCGAAAATTTTGTCTCTGAAGAACTACCCTACTGCCTGTTGTGTGATAAAATGTGGTAAGTAATTATTGTTCTAAGTAAGTAAAATACTTTCTATATACTAGAAACCCACAGTTAGAAATCAGATATTTAAACAAAGTAATCTTATTGACCTATTGCCACCCCTTTTCCCACGCATTAAAAGTAGTCTGTAAAGACTTAAAAGCATAATAATCAAAGAACTTACCACAGAGATTCAAGGCCTAAGCTTAGAAATTAATAACCAAAATTCCAACGAATCCTGCTGTGGACTCCACCAATAAATTCAAACAAGTAAAATGGAATTCCTAAGCTCATATCAATGCGGCAATCATCGTAAGAAAAATTTAATATCGTCATTTTATTAAGTAATCATCGTATAAAGCTTAGAACACACTAGAGGACAAATGTCCTGCGATACGTGTCGCCAGCAATGTTGGGTGAAGTAGCGCAACGTTGCCGGACTTTGGTCGACATATCTGACAACATCGGGCGACACGAGTCACCAGCAACGTTGGGCGAAGTAGCATGATTTTGCCAGATTTTCCTTTATATGTTTGGCAACATCACGCGACACGGGTCGCCAACTACATCAAGTGAAGTAACACGACACTGAGAAACGCTGAAGGAAAACATCGTAAGAAAATCAGGGCTTATAATTTCTAATTATAAGTTTGAAATCACCAACCAGAATTGAGCAAGCGTGGTGATTAATGCTCAAACCCTCTCCGTATGAGCCCGAAGAGGCCTTTGGCCAAGAGGTCAGCAGTGGCCACTTATAGGCTGATGATGTGATATGTGATGTTGTCGCCATATTATAATATGTCAGGCGAAATCGGCCAGACATGTCACCGATACATATCGTGGGACACTTGTCCCCTAGTGTATCCTTGGCTTAAATAAGTAAGCGACAATTTAATAAAGCAATTCCGTACTATGATATTCCGCTTGTCGGTCGCCCACGATGCAATGTGAGCGATTTTAAAATTAAAAATTCCCAGTACTTAGGTAGTGCCACCGGAATTTTTGATTAAACACCGTTCGTTCTTAATATTGATTAGGTCTTGGCTTCGTCTCTGTATAGTGTGGATAAAATTTTGTATCTTACAAGTTTTATATTATTTCTAAAGGAGTATTATTTTGAAAATTAGAAAATGAGTTTTAAGTAGTAGAAACTTTGTTCCTGTATATACAGAATAATTCTTAACTCTGTGTTTTAGTAGCATTACGGACTCGAAAAATATCTGTAATTAATATGCAACATTTGGCAAGAAAATTGAACATGAAAAAATCAACAGAACAGAAAATAATGGTGAACGGTACATTATAAACACAACAGACTGATCTACTTAACAAAAATATTTTGATGAAAACGTATAACAAATTCAAAATTAAACATATAAGAAGGAATTACTAACAGATTATTCTATGTATCTAAATAGAAAAATATATCTTTTTTACAAACAGAATGTCTCTTGGGGAGTTTTCAAAATTAATTTTTAAAGTTAACTTGAATCAAGAACAGTTTTAATGTTATTAAAAGTTAAAACTTCAAAGAATAACTTAGTTTCTTCTTAACAACTTTGTTACAATCAGTAATACTTATTTTTATCTTAGTTAATAACATTATTTAATTATGATAAGAGAGCTTGTTAAGCTTTTGGGGCCGTCTAAAAGACAGATATTTTTATTTTTTGTTTGGATTTTTAAAGTGGCTGGCTTTCAAGCTAGTGTCGCAGGTTTGACACTTCCAGAGCTGCGGACTACCTAGCAGGTTTACCGGGTCTCCGGCTCGAAAAGCAAGAGTAGAAACGGGGTGGCTTTTAGTCAGTAAGAGTCTGACAGTCTCGCCTCGCCCAAGGCAGGAAAAGCCATTTGATGAATCCCTTGCTCGGTATAATTCCTTGAGTGATCTACAGATTATTGTTCCATATCTGCATGTGATGAGCTTCTTACAATGTTTATATAACATAATTTCCATCTCATTATTCTACACTAGAGTAAAAAAAATGCTAACATTAATAGAAAAAGCATATCTTATAATTTCCCTTTGAAAATAGCAAACTGATACTTCCATCAATAAACAAAACCTTAATAAACGAGTAACACCGCGAGTCAAAGAAGGTGTCTAATGAAGTTATTACAAAAGGTGTGATTTAATTTATTAAAGGCACGCGTCAAAGCCTCCAGCCTCAGCTTATGGCACGTTAATCTCGTTTACCCATCGATAAACATGCACGGTGCTGTGGTATATTGATTGATATTCAAATTACGGGTTAGAAAATAAGGTTTAGTTAATATTTTAGACAACATAAATCTTTGATTTTAAAGTATAACCATTAGTTTTCTTTCTACATTAGATTTCATTATTTTTAACGGTCTTCAAAATTCAAAATGGAGGTTCTAAGTTTGACATGTAATGTATTGTATGTATGTTTGTGCACGAATACCTCGTGTTTGGTCGCACCGATTTTGATACGGTTTTCAGCATTGTATTTGTCAGACTCTGGAGAAAGTTTTAGGTACATTACCCGACTTAAAAAATGGAGGTTTGGACATTAACACATATTTAAACACGTGTGTTGAAGTCAGTTTTAGTTTTATTTACGTCGTGTTTATTTTTAAGAATACAAATTCACATTATACAACACACAAAGACAAGAAACAACAATTTATATTCCACATAAGTACGTTATATGATTAGTTTTGTGTGGGCATCGAATCCGCTTTAAGTTCCATAGCAACTACTTGCTCAGCTACGGAGGAAGCAAGCAACATTAAATAATTTTGTTTTATTTTAGGATTGGAGGTCTAATATGAGCCTAATAAAAGATGATCTGACAATTCACGTCTCCTTTTTCATAAGTAACGTGACATAATATTTAAAATAATACATTTATTTTTATTATAATAATATTCTAAATCAAACAAGGTTTTTATAAAACCTGGAACTTATCTTTAAAAAATCCTTTTTCTTGCCCAGTATTATTTATCAAATTTTATCTTAATAATTATTTTATTACTTATTAAACTAACACAATACACAGACATATAAACAAGTAATAACAACGAAAACCTCAAAGAAAAAAAGGTGTAATATAAAAATATCTTGTACTCGTACTCCAGCACTTTGTGGGCTCCAGAACTTCGACAAAGGCCCAAAAAATGTTTGAGATGAAGAAAAAGTGCTCGGTAAACAAAATAACAAGAAACTTTCTTTTTTTAATTTTAAACTTTAATGCCCTTTCAGACGAAACCCTGTATAACCCATGTTTTCATTTCACGCGGAAGTTTTTTTGGTGTAACGTCTGAATAGGCTTAATATTTTAACATGAACTGCGATTCAGTGGGTGTAAATAAAAAAAAGGATGGATATAAAATATTGCACTCCGTCCGATATTACTTACATATTTTATCCCTCTCATATTTTTTGTTTAATAAAACTTCAAGCGTCAGATATACTTTTTGTGGTAGATCGTATTCTGTATAGTATGTATAATTCGGGTTTATATTATGTAATATAATCACCAGCAAAATACATAAAAATAATTAATCGTAAACAAGCGATGAATCATTAACGATAACTCAACACAAATAATATTAATTGAAACAGTAATGTTTTTGTATAAATACCAGAATAATCGCATTACTGCATTTGGTACAAATAACGCAATCTATAACATTACACATTAAATCACCAAAAATAACATTTTAAAGAATCAATAACAGCCGACTGGTAAGCGTGGCCGAAGCTTGCTTTAGTTGTCTGGGCGCCGTAGCGCGGAGCGGACGCCTCTACGACACCGCGCTACGCCGTAGCACGTGCTACGCCGTCGATGTAAAAGTGCTTCGGCCAAAAATGTGATACTAGAAAAAGTACACTCGTGGAAAAAATTGCTCAATTTAATTTTTTTTAACGATAGTGTTGTGACTTATTGTGGTTAAAAATGGAGTGGACTTTGTTGCTGGTTGTCTGTCTTTTCTACACGGCATCCGGTAACCCTGCAAAAATGGGTCAGTACAAGTTAATAATTTAGTTTCTGCGCGGTTAGCTTATTGCATAGATTGGCAGTTTGACGGTTGGAACAAAGGAGGAGTTGGCCGGCTTATAAATTATGGTTCTGATGTTTGTCTCGGATGAATTTCACTCTGAGTTTGACGTGATTGAATATTCTGTTTCACGGCGTTCTGTGTTAGGCTGATGTTTTGTTACTAGTAAGCAATAATTTATATACTTCTAATAAAATTATTAAATTTTACTTTACAGTATAGCTTAGATGTTGTCGTACATTACGTTTTGGTTTCAATTGGTATTTTCTATAGAAAAAAAATACTGCAGTGCATGGTAAATAAAATACTTCTCTACAAACTAAAAACTAAATAAATGGTATGAAATGGAGTTTGTTTGAGGACCAGGCAGAACACGTGTAAAAGTAAAACAAAGCAACTGGGGTATTACAATAATTAAATTTATTATTTAATTCAATGTTAAGATATACATGAAAGACTAAATGTAAGGAATCAAAACCACACAGGGAAGAATTGTGTATCAGAGAAAAATCTGCAAAAAAATACAATCTTAAAATCATGTTTTTCTTGGATTATTAAACAATGTCGTTTTCGACAGTCCTTTTCCTATTTAGACGACTATAAGGGACTTGAACTTTTTGTGTTTACCGATGCATATTGAACACGTTTTCAGATGCATGTGACATGGCCTGGCCATTGCAGATGTGGACAAAAGTCAAATCTTTAAGCAACATAACATAGTAATTATTATAATACCTGTTATTTTTGGCCATGAGCTGAAGATTACTACTACTAATACTATTTAATTAAAATAGGTACCGATTGAATGGGTTATTGTAATCTAAAATTAAATATAAGCAATTTTAAACGTTGTTTTTCCAAATAATACAGATTATTGGCAGCATTCTATTATTGGGTGATAGGTGGGTGGAACGTTAAAGAGACATGGTATTGGTATATAATTATAATAAAACTAACAACATCAGCGCGGAGATTAGCGCGTTCAAGCGTTCATACAAACAAACAAACTCTTCAGCTTTATATAATTAGTATAAGATGATGAACATGGACAAACCATAGTTATTATTGGGTTAACCCAAGAACCAAAATAAAGTCACCACTCAAACCATACTTTGATCATGGTGAAATTGGGATAAAAATGTACTTCAATACTACAATCAGATTGATTCCAGAAAACAATTATAATCAATACATTATTAAGAAGATTTATTAATAGTTAATGTTTAATTAGAACTTTTTTCTTATTCCAAACGTTATTCAAATGGCATTCATTCATTCATAATTTTGTTTTCGTTATGTGCGGAGTTCGGATTCATTTTCTTAATTACTCCAGGGACTTAGGTTTATTATTTTTGATACTAAAGTGCTTTTCGAGCGAAGATTAATTTCTAAATCTAGGTATTATTTACTTTATAAGTCGTTCTTTAGACGGTTGGTTTAAAATGAATAGTTATATAAGTTATATATTTTTATATGAGTAGAGAAAGCGCTTTTGTACAGTTATTGAGCTTATATAATATAATTATACTTATTTGCTTTAATCTAAATACTAAGCCACGCTGGAGTTGACGAAACAATTTTGACAAAATATCCTCAAAAATAATAAAAAAATTAAAAAAGTAGTTATTGTTTTAATATTCTGTTTGTCGATGCTAAAGATGTATAATTTCTAATAACGGTTCCAATGGCTTAGAAGTCGAGAGTATGACTATCAAACATAATGTTTTAAGTCGAATCTTGTATCGTTCAAAGCAGAAATTGTAGAAGTATATTAATATAATCTCAAAACCACTGAATTCTATCCCTTAATTTCCAAAAACCTATCAGATTTTCTTCTATCTGTTAAGCATATATTGCTCATACATAGTTCAGTGAATTTTAATTAAATTTATCAAAACGTGTTCAGTAAGCACTATTTTAATCACAATTATTCAGTACATTAATCACTTTTACACAGAATCCCATTTTAATGGTAGCCAATATTAATTATTAATTAATTTTATAAACAAAAGTTAATCATATATTCCATTAAACATTCAGGCTCGTTCTATTTTCTTTGTTGGTGTGAAAACGTGTTTCAGGTACCTGAAAACCTGTTATAATTAAACTTTTTTTAGCTTTTCATGAAATTATTCAAAAACTAATTTGCTACGAGTGAAATTATTAAACAACACGCTAAACACGTTAACTGGCGTTAAGGGATTAGGTTCAATTATTTTTTTAACTAGATTATCTCGACGAAGATGATGTTAGATACGGGATGTTTTTTTAATCTCATCTCATTTTCTCCTGTCGCTGATTAATATTGGGTTATAAAAATGTGATTAAAATTAAAATTATATTAAATCTTTTTTGTAAAAATGCGGTCACTGATTCAAACATACTACCTAATTGAAGTGTTTACTGAGGTTTTAGACAAACACTATGTAAAAACCTAGGTCTCAATAGCACCCGGAGCTGCGGAGTGATTAGCGATTTACCGGGATTTTCGGCTCGAAAAGCAGGAGTAGGAACGGGGTGGTTTGTAGTCAGTAAGAGTCTGACACTTCCTCTCTCCTTGCCCAAAGTGGGAGAAGTCATTGGAAGATTATACCCCCTCAAAAAAGGTCTCAATAGCTTCACTTTTTATATTTTTAATATCGTCACCATCATCATGCTCATAATTGTTGACGATAAAAGTTTAACACCACCACACCTACACGATCATTCACCAGATGTACACTTTAGATTACTTCTCCTACACAACGTTACCCACGAACGTACAAACATAAACAGCAATGCACAGCGTATTTGTCATTTATATCGCGTCATTTACACTGAAGACAGTACTCGTTCCCCCGGGCCAGCGATGTATGACGTCACTTGGAATTTCTACTCAAAACGGGTTACAGCCAACATTTATTGAAAGGCACGTGCCGAATCGAGTTTGTTTTAACATTTTCTATTCCAATTTTCTTCTGGAATTGGCAAATATCGATCAGTCGATGAAAATATTTATTTACATTAAGTGGGTGTCTATTTCTATTTATTGGGAAGTTGAGTAAAAGTATTTTTTGAAAGGTTTTATTTAGCTTGACCTGTTTGTTTGTTTGTGTCAAATTTTCTAACCCTTCCTGACGACAATTAGTTTCCTCCACTGCTAACCTATGTGTAAATATGATTGACAGACGCATCTACAACAACTTAGCATTGCACATTCCTGCTGGAAAAGCAACCTAAAGTGATCTTTAAGTTCCTGTATGAATTTCGTTACCTTTATCGTCAAGGAAAATATATAGAGCTGAGTGTTACATCTCACCTCCGGTCATGTCAGATTGCCCGCCCAATGGATTGTCAGAGTGTAGAAATTGAGAGTGAACCTGTATTCTCACGGAATTGGGTAGTTTTACAGAGAGGACACGACAATTCAGTAGCAAGAATACCAATATAGTGATACGGAGATCATAGGTTTGAGTTTCTTATGTATCAAATGTTTTTTTTCATTACACAATAATTTTACAATTTTTAAGTATTGTATAAAAATCACCCTTATTTATAGAATACCAAATATAATTTTTTTATAATGTATAAGGTATTATGTTTCAACTCAATCCAACCCACCTACAGTTTACGTACACCGTATTTTCCAAAAAACCATCAAAAATTTTTCAACAACAGAGTGAACGCTATAGATTTTATACCAAAAACAAAACGAAAACGTAAACGTAAATTTCAAAACTCGTTCTAGACTAGCAACTACCAAAACAAAGCACAAAGCGACAAGCAAAAATATAAACCATAACTTTATAGTTAAGTTAACCGAGGGTTTGTTGTTAGTTAGCAAACGATGATTAACGACCGCCCGTCGAGCAGTATTTTAATCTTTTAACTTAATGTGTTATTGCAGTAACCAGTGCACTCTGTGATCCTTTATTGTAGTAAGTTTACATGATATTAAGATGATATATTGGTAGTTTGTGTATTGTAATGTATTTTATTTATTTATTTACTAACTTCGGTCAGTGGCTTCGCCTACGTTCTCGTGAGATAAAAATCTCTGTCCTATCACCCAAATCAAGCTCATAGTCTGTCTGTATACGGAATTTCATCAAAATCCGATCAGTAATTTCAGCATTATTGACGTTTTTGTTTGAGTGTAGTAGTGTAATTTTATATATTTTATTAACTTCATACAAGAAAACTGTAAAGGTGGATTTTGAACATTAATGTAATGAAGTAATCTGTACCTAGAAAGTATTTGAGCTAATCATAAAAGAATCCAGAGTACCTTATTATCTATTAGTGCTCAAAATATCATTATTAATAATCCAAAAAAAATGGAGTATTATAAAATTTAAAGGATGATAATAATGAAACTCAAACTCAAAGAGTTTTCCAATCACTTTTGACAAAACAGCCTCATCACAATAAATATTACGATGATATTACTCAATTGTTACAACATTTCGCTTTGTTCTTTAAAAACGTTTGAAGCTACGAATCTCGTAATATGTAGGCTGTACAATGGCTGAATCCGAAACAAAATGGCGTAACGTACTGACAGCAAACAGAATGCTGACAAAACAATAAAACCCGTACCGTAAAACATGGCAACTTTACCATATTTTAGAACAAAACACGAAATATATTTTTAACCATAAGACGCATAGAAACCAAAATTATATATTTAGAATTGTAGTCTATCTGGCTCACTTTACCGTAATCGTCATTAAATACAAACACTTATTTTAGCCGTAGTAAAGAAAAAACAACATGGGTAAAGATACCAAATTTTTGGCAACTTTACCTACGCGCCGTATTCATCGTGTATTGCATATTAAAGAGTTGTTGAGGTACAGAGGGCTTCATCTAGGACCTCTTCGTATTATAATGCAAACAATATGAGGAAATCTATAAAGATAACGGCTACACAGACATTAGGGAAAGTTGCCACGGGTTTCATCGTAATTTACATACAAATAATTTGTTACGCTCGGGGTTGTCAAAAAAGGAGGAACTATTTTATGACATGTATATTTAAAAAAAAAATTAATAAACCTTAAACCTAAAGTAAAAAAACGCACAAATTTCTAACATAAATATTATTCCCTTTTAAACTAAATTAAGTTCTAAAATTTTAAGTATTTATGTTTAAAATTGTAAAAAAGGCTACAAGATAATGTTTAATCCTTGACTTTTTATTTATATGACTTCACTATCTCCATAGCTAATTATAACATCACTTCCGTATAATTTTTATAGTGTCTAGCTTCGAGTTTTCTGCGGTTTTGTTTCATGGGAGCCATTTTGGCTGTAAAACAAGAGGTATTATTAAATACATTATATCTTATCATCCAGGATATTCACTATTATGCTGTGAAATTTAGGTATTCGAAAATGGTTACATACACACAAACAAGAAAAAAACATTTATTGCCAACCCTAACTGTAGGTAAAGTTGCCACAAAGCAGGCCGTGGCAACTTTACCTAACCTGTGTCAACATTACCGAAGCGATTATTTATCAATAAATTAAAGAAAAGCAATTGCTGATATTACAACAGTAATCCCAACTATAATATACATACAAGATCAAAATTTCACTCACCTGTGACAAATAGTTAAGGCTCTGTAAGCACAATTTAGGAACAACTAACTTTTAGCTCATTTTCACGCATACATTGTGACGGCCATTACTGGCATAATAGCAGTCTTACGTCTACGCAAAATATAGTAAATATTTCCTTTTAATGTCTAAAAAATACTTCTATTACAAAACAGAATTCTAGTGGGTAGATTTTTAGATAAATGAGTTTATACCGAATACCTATAGTATGGTAAAGTTGCCAAGGGCCTGGTAAAGTTGCCATAGTTTACCGGTATACACTTTGACATTTTTTTACATGATATAGGTACTCTTTTGTTAATGTAATTGAAAATTCACTTCAATCTGGACTAATAAATAAAATTGGGAGTGGCTGTTTGTAATATTGAAATAATCGCTTTTTACTATATGCATATGAATACATACGATACATACACTCTAATAAATTTTTTTTCGGTCTATCTGTTTGTTTGGAGCAATTGGCTTTCCATCGTCTCTACCTACCTCCATGGAAGACAGGTGTTAGGTTATATATGTATATATTTTATTGAGTTTCTGTTACTGTTCCTTATACAAAAATAAAATAAAAAAGACACCACAGATCCAAATATTAACTACTATTTACTATTCAAATAAAGATTGTAAATAAAAAAAAAATGTAAAGGTATAAATCTAAGCCCCCATACCACTGAGAACAATAACAAACACCATAGGTAACAGAAGTTCGACCATAAATTGTGTAACATCGCAGTAAGGACTGTGCTGCACCGCGGACGATGTAAATCATGGCGTGGCAATTATTGTGGAGACCACAAACTGTTCACTCATAAATCTCTAGTCAAGTTTACGGTTACACTTGTCTTAAGATATGAAGAGGTAAACCTTGGGCTATTTGTCATATTATTTGTTTGTAAGGAGTACGATAAGTACAGTACAGTGATAAATTAGTATTAGCACTCCTTTACATTACTAAAGAACGCGAAAATCTTTTACAACTTCCTATAAAGCCATTTGTTTGTGCTGTTCAATCATTGTTTTTTTATTTTGAGGGGGAAAATTATCCTATCGAGGCAAGAGAAAGTGAAACTCTTACTAACTAAAAATCACCACATTCCAACTCCTGATTTTCGAGCTGATGTCCCATGTTGACCGACAGCCGCAGAGGATTTGCCTTCAACATTTTTTAGTCAGCAGTCAAAGATTTAAGGATCCCACACAACAAACAGCTTTCTACGATGAATAGGTTTAATTCCAAGTTACCTTTGACTCAGTCACCAGTAGCTATAGAGTTCATAATAGCATAGCAATTATAGCATACCCCAACAAACAGTTTACTCATAAATCTAACGTGAAGTTACATTTGTCCTAAGATATGAGAAGGTAACTCCAAGAGATTTGTAACTGACATTCATTTGTTTGTGAACTAGGATTATTGTTGTGTGTTCGACACCTGGGTTTCTGTGATTGGTGTGTTTGAAGCTTTAAATAATGTCTTGAGTTACTATTGGTCTAAACTTCAATGAATATATTACTTGTGTTTAGGAATCTGAGTATTTCGGTAAGGAGTAAATATGATTGGTGATTGTTCAACAGTCAATAGCTGTGTACCTCTATCCTTTGGCTTTGATGTAAAGCAGGAATTGGAACGGGGTTGTTTTAAGTCAGTAAGAGTCTGACACTCTGTCTCGTTTCATCAAACATAAGAGGAGCAATTAGGTGACATTCCCTCCTCCAAAAAATTTCATACATCAGTTGACACTTAAGTTTGATAACTTTAATAAGTTACTTATTACGTATTAGTTTCTGCCAGCTAGTCGCTCACTTTTAGCGAAAGGATAGCCTATGTTTGCAGACCATAATCTACGCCTGTTCCAAATTTCAGCCAGATCCCTTCAGCCGTTTTGACGTGATTAAGTAACAAACAAACAATCGCATTTCTAATAATAGTAAGATTATTTTTTCACCTATAAAATAGCCTATGTGCTGTGAAAATGTGCAGTTTTATTGTTCGTAATTAAATATTAAATAAAATTCTATATCAGCTCAAAGCCAGGTGATATCTATAAAACCCAAGTTTTATTTCGTACTAGTCTCTAATAGAATTACTTAGAAGTTATGATAGAAATAATTTCATTATTTTCTCGTAGAAACTTTAATTAAATAATGGTATTAATGTTCGTTTGTACACATAAAATGCGATGAGGACCGCACTCGCATCGCTGGAGGAAAATAAAAGGAGTCAAAGAAATATCTTGTTAGTTACCGTGACTGTGAAATAACTGCTAGTTCATAATGTACATTTTTTATTCATAAGAGGATAACTATTTAGCAAGTGAGCAAGGATACATTGCATTGTTTTTTTATTCTTTTCCACAATTAATGTATTCAATTGTTTCTTTTTTTTGTTAAAAACGTATATGGACTTTTTTATTTATTAATAAACAAATGACAAGTATGTACAGTTTATGAAAAGATTTGATAATAATAATTATGTATTGTATAGATTTTATACGTATGTCCCAAGTCTGCGATAAAATGGGACCAGTTCTGCATGTGCAAGACAGGGCTTTGCGCTGGTATTTTACTGGCCCTAAATGACTTACGAATATGCAAGCAACCACTACAAAAAAGTAAAAAAAAAAAACATAATTTATATGCTAATGCTACTAAATTTAGTTACTTAACAAAACTAAAGTCATCATTCAGTACTATCTTCCCACACTCACTTCGCAAATTCCATACTGCCATAGTTTCTACCACTAACACAATTAAATCGCAAGAACCATCCATCTTACCTCTATATGGGGAGCTCGCATTATTTCGGCGGCATCCCATCTTTCAACACGCTCTCCTGACTCTCCACTGGCATATAATAACAATAATTTCGCTAAAATGCGCTCTGTACACGACAACAGTTCCAAATCTTACATTAGTGTGATTGTTTGGCGTGGAAACATACGGGTTGCTTGTGGGAGCTTAACTGTTCATTGTAATTGAGAAATTCTTCTTGACGTTTTCCTTTGAATGCTGCGTTATGGGACTTTTCCACCAGAGATGTGCTATACAGCTAAGCTATGTTTTTAAATGGAAATATTCATGCTATAGACGCGTTCTATGGATAGTTTCTCTTCTATCGATACATCGAATACTTGGGCTGCGCATTTTCCTTGCACAACTACTTTGCGGCGGCGAATCTTCGTAGTACAGCTACATAGCTTAGTATCAGAGAAATCGGTCATATAATTTCACAGGTTAGCTATTACATCTTCGTAGCATAGCTACATAGCAATTCTCTGGTGGGAAATCGTTGAAAAAAATACAACTTCGAAAGATTACTGCTCAATTATTCTTACATAATCATTTTATACTTTGTTTTATGTAAAAGATTTAACTATAACACGGATACTTTCATTAAAATTACACAAAATATTTCTCCTTTCTCTAACACAAATACTACCAACATACACATATCTAAACGAAGACATCCATTAAAACATTTTAACAATGCAACAAAAACCGCGCTGGGAAAACCGCAGGACCGTCCCGTTCCTTTCCCGTATATTTCATTGTTTGCGTCCTATTGTTTGACATCTGACTGTAACGTTGCCGTGTAATTTGGTATAATAACATTTGTCGACACAGCTCTGCATAATTGAGTATGTACGTATATTAAAGCATTTATTTACATGCGTATACATAAGTCGGGCTCAAGTGAAGATGATTTAACAGGCATCGTAACGTTTTATGTAAACACGAAAGTAGAATATGAGCACTTAAGTCATATTTGTATTGTTAAATTGTTTAATTTTTGTGGAAATTCTGTGGAATAATGTTCTCGTGTGTTATGTTACTTGTATAATTTATTTGCATCTGTTTTAGCAACTTGACTGGTATGTAATTAAAATAAATATTTGTAAGTGATATCTTCTGAAGCAATTTAGTATTAACAAGGTAAGACAGTCTGACTAATAGTCTAGGAGTATTATGCAAAGAACATCAGACTTCAATTCAAAAATCGGACATATAGCTACCAGATTAGTGACACATTAAAAAAGGGTCAAATTAAAAGTACCTTTAACCGAGGAGCATGCATGAAAAGACTGATGACTGTTGATGAAGCGAAAGAATCGTAGCAATTGGCGTTCCATTGTCTCTGCCTACCCCCATAGGAAACAGGCGTGAGGTTATGTATGTATGCAGGTATGTATGTACTTCTGATCTAATATAAACACTAGAAACTTATAATTAAAGTTATACCAAGATAAACGTCTGCTTTGATCTCTATCTCTCTAGCCTTAAGTAAACCCGCATAACATTGCAAGACATATCTAATAATAATATACCACTAACATAACATATACTACATCTATAACATTCTATATATCGTCCCATCCATTTTGTAGCTCTCAAGTCGTTTGCTTAATATGCCATAGCACATTAACTGCCTAGAAGTGGCTCCAAGCGGTGAGCGACTGTGATGTATTATGGCCATGCTTATATAGGCACGAGTTGTACTCATGTGGGAGAACTCGAACATATTATGTATATTGAGTAGCTCCAACCCGTAGTAAAAGCACCGTAAGTGTAATTTTGAATTTAAAAAGAGTATGTTTTTACTAGTACATTAGATAGAAATTAAAGATTAATTCAAGTTAAAAGTAGCCTTATTGTTTCTATGCGGAATAATTTTTTGTTTGCTTACTTATATAAAGGCTGTATTTAAATTTCTATGAAAAGCTGTATCAATACCAATAGAAAATAGAGTTTTTTATTGCCCTAGGTGTGTCGTTTATAAACATACAATTTCACATACCCATGACACCCAGACCCGAAACAACAAAGAGTTCTTCGAACCGTAGATATTGTAAATGGCTCGAAATCTGCGGTAAGCAATTTAGTAAAATATTTGTTTTCTTCCAAGCATTCTTAGAAATTTAGAAATAAATATCAACTTTATTTCAAGTTAGAAAATTACGAGACTAAACTAAAACCTAAAGTTTTAAACTCAAATTGAAACTTAATTGAAAAATAAGTACTAACTTCGTCATCGAAACTGGAAAGTTTTGTTACTAATCTCTAGTTAATCTCACATTTATAAAAATAAAAATATTTTAATATATGCATAATATTAATCCCAACTGTTATGAATGTGAAAGTTTGTTTATTTGTTTGTTTATACGAAGTATAGAACAGACTTAACGCGACTTAAATGCTCTTTGTGAGATGCACGCATTGTTGTTTCGGGTCTGGGTGTCATTGTGTATGTGAACTTGTATATTTATAAAAACACCCACGATACAGAAGAAAATCCTAGTGTAGTGCAAAAAACAACCCGCTTAACGCAAACCAATAACCATACCTCATAGTCGTATTCCCAACACAAATCTGCATAAACCACAACTCAAAATAGAATATAAAACATTTAAATAATCATTAGTGTGCTGTCCTTCAAACCAAATTGATTGCTAATGGTTTCAAAATCCTTTCCAGAATGGGCAACGAAACACTTGAAGTGGATTAATGGATTCCAACTGACAGAATGGAATTACAATTAGAGATCCAATGGGGTACTGCAAATCCTGTTGGTTACTTTCTAATGTAAATATTTGAGTAGCGTTTGTATAATTGTTAATATTTAGATTTGACTGACCCAGCGAGCGGTTTGATTGACGGGTTCGGTAATGAGTTGTTGGGTTGTTTGGTACGGTACTTATTTATTTATATTTTTTATATATTAACTATCGTGAGACATACTGATTTAATTAGAAAATCACAGCTTACTCACGTTATTATCTGGAGAAAAAGTTTTACTAAAAAAACGCCAATGAAAGGACTAACCAATATTGCTGCGTACGTTTCTCATGATGAAGAATTCCTCCGTGACTCGAAACTAGTAGAGCTTTTTCTCCAAATTTTTTTATTTAATTTATATATAATTTTTATATTGTTAGATCAGAGCATACTGTGATCTAACACATACCATAGTATTGCGCGTTATAGAAAATAATAGAATCATCCCTATTCCTCTTAAAACTCATCGCAAAAAAACAGTAAAAGATAAAAGCTTCAAAATTGTGAACAATAGCGTCTTGATTTGTCAGTCATCCATATAACAAAGTTAATATAACTATAGTCTAGTTATACAAAAATAACTAAACACCATCTTCGACTTTAACTTAGACGCAAACAAAACTGTATATTAAGTAATAGACGTATAAACGAAGCCTGCATTCACTCGCTATTAGCTTTTCCTTTCATAATATTTATATTAAACATACTCTATAGCCTACACCGCTCACCTACCACGTACGAGCCTCGTACGACTTAATATTTCCTTGAATCTCCTTAACGAGCATCATTCACGCGGAATCTCGTATTTTTTTTCACATAACTTGCGAGAAAATGCTACTTTGTGTACCGTACGCAGTTTATATTTGTTACTTACTTCTTGTGTTTTGATAATAAAGCGAGTTCTTTGTGAATTAGTAGTTGATTAACAATTAAATAACGTAAAGTTCATCTGCTTTTTTTAAAAATCACCATTGTAAAAGCGTTTTTACGTAAATATCGGTGTAGATATTGTTTATTTGAGACTACCAAATGAAATCAATTAGGCAGTCTCTAATAATCGAGTAGCCACAAATGTGACTGGCGGGCAATATGTCTTGGGTTTGATACCGGTCGGGCAAAGTATTACTGAGGTTATTTCGGCGTTTCGAAAATTTTGCAGTAGTAGCACGGAGGCTCCGTGCAACGGAAATAGGCTCAATGGGACTTAAAACATAAATAGTGTGAAGTGGGTGTACAGTGGCATTACGTACAGTATTATATACCTCTGCCTACCCCTTCGGGAGTAAAAGGCGTGACAATACAGTCTGTAAAAATAAATTAAGAAGAGAAAATGATTATCCTTTAAAATCTTAGCCGACAAACTTTATCTACGACGCCAAGTACCATACTACCGCTTCAGATCTACCAGGCAATCATATACACCAAATAGGTACTTGAACGAAAAAAATCTGCGCAGCGCAAATACATATTTATCTAAGGTCAAAACGTCCCCTTGTCTCGCTCAGACTCGTGTAAGCCTAAAATTATATTACCCACAAGAGTGGAAACATGTATCTTGTAAATAAATAAGTAATGTGTGAGGAAATTCGGAAGTTTGGTGACCTTGTTGAATTTTATACGAATGTTCACGATTCAGGTTTCGTATTTGGAGTTCGTTTACATACGTATGTAGGTTTAAAGTTATTTATAGAAAGGACATTAATAATACGTTGTTTGTTAAACGTTCATTATGAGAGATTGTTTTAGTAATTAATTTTGGGCAGATGTCTTAATATCCGGAGCTGCGGACTGCTTAGCGGGTAACCGGGGCTCCGGCTCGAAAGGCAGGAGTAGGAACGGGTTAGTGAGAGACTGACACTCCCTCACGCCACGCCTAAAGCGGAAGAAGACATCCTTAAAAAAAGATGTCTTAATATAGAAACTTTAGTGGATTGTCTAAAAAATGTAAATATCAGAATAAAATATCAGAAATTTTAGAACTAAACAAAACAATACTTGTACTTGGGAGTCTTATACCATATTACGATATTTACAGACGCCACGTGAGGCGGTCGGTGGAATAAGTAATATAGTTAGTTAAATATTATTTTTTAAAACCGTTCTTTTTCATTTGCATTATAATGAACTACTTAACCGACTGGCAATAAAACCGCTAGTACATGCAAAAAAATATAATATATACCACACAATAAACAACGCCAAATATTTAAGTATGCCTACCGCCGTTATAATTTAACAGCGAAACTTCAGCCATTCCGCAATTTTCCTACAACTCTTTTATTAAAATGTAAATTGAGTCTACATCGAAGGTCATTCACCCCGCTGTAAAGTGTAAAACACAAGAACTTTTTTCAGCCAGCCACTGTAATATCTCTTTAGATCTTCAGCTATGAAACAAGACTTCAATTCTGAAAGAGCTTGTCTGAAAAAGTGTTAGTAAAGATATATTTTTTTTTATCAACTTGTAATCTTGTCTTTATTGAATTTTAAGAGGATTGTAAAAGTTTAAATATTAATGAAGATGGAAAGTTGACTTTAGAGTTATTTTGAGCTATTAAGATGACATTTTGAAATCAATGTTTAAATGGAATAAAGCATTATTATTCATTATGAATTTTTATTATCGGGCGACATATTATTTCCAGGCATTTTACAGTTCTTCGAAAATTTATCTGTAGTAGTTCTTTCTCAGTCACACGGAGTCTGGAATTATGCCCAGTATATAACAACAGGCTCATCCCCTATTACGAGATACTTATAACACAAACGGTGAAAAATTTGTGTACTTTGTATAGCGGCATTACGTGCTGTAATGTGCACCCCTGCCTACCTTTTCAAGGATAAAAGGACGTGACGTTGCATATAAAAGTAAACAACACACAATACGAACAAAATTATTCTCATAACAAAACACAGACATGCACTTTGATAAATCCCCCGAAAACGTCCAAATAATACTCATAGTATTCCATCTTCTTTGAAGTCACAAAACCAATTTGACCACGCTCATATTTTATGTATACCATTGTATCCAACACAAATACTATTCCACTTAGCACCCTAACATCAAACGAATCATCAAAAAAATAAGGAAACCCTTACTAATCTGATAAAAGGAGGGCTGTACTAACATCAGTCTTGTTATTCATCAGGACACAAGCAGGAACAAATCAAGGGCTGTTTATCTGTCACGTGGTAATATTTTTCACACGCCTTTTCCCTTGGGGCATGCGTGACCTGCGTTCTGATGGACATAGAATAATTTTGGCGGATGAGACGGGTCTGGAAGAGCTGATAGTGGATTTAGGTAGTTAAGTTTGTTTGGGGATTATTTTGGCAATCATTTTGTTGGTTAGTCTTTGTTACTTCGTATTAAGTAGATTGAAATTGTTTGTGCCTAATAGAGAAAATTGAAAGGTGTTTGGTGGAGAATATATATAGAAAACATGTTCTTAAACCGAATAATCTTCTGCCAGTGTCTTTTCCTACGTTATAAACATAAAATATAGTCTATTTGTTATTTTTTTATATGTTAAGACGATGACTCCGGACAAAAATCTATCCCTGTGTCAAATTTCATTCAAATTCATTCAGTAGTTTTAGCATAAAAGAATAACAAACAAACATCCATACACGCTCACAAACTGTCACCTTTATTACATCAGCAGGATTTAGCATGGGAGCACGATAAAACATCAGACAATCACTCCAATTAACAGGGAGGGGAGGAGCCACATCTGTTGATTAATCTGTGCCCCCCTCTTCCTGTGAACGTGTCATACGGTTCGGTCCTTGCTCTATGATACTCGTCATGAATTTTGATGTCCCTCTAATTTATTTAACTTTCCCGTTATGTTCTGGCAACATAAGTCACGCTGACGTGTTGGGGGTCATACGATGTGACTCGGGACTAGCAGGGGTCATATGACGTGAAAAGTTGTCCGTGAGGTTTTTGCAAAGAAAAAGTTTTTTGTAACGTCAGAGTTTTAATGCGTCACGTTTTGTCTGGTATGAGGAGAAAAGAAATAATAGGGGTTTTTAAGCTGACGTTTTGTGTTTCAAATTGTTTTGTCAACTTTTTAAATGTAGGAGAATACAGTTTAGTTGACTTCAATTGTGATACGTTTACTTATTGATTTACTATATAGAATCTTTTTTTCTGAGGGGAAAGTCATTCGCCACCTTTGGTGGAGTGAAAGGGAGTGTCAGACTCTTACTGACTAAAAACTACCCCGTTCCTACTCCTGCTTTACCAGCCGGAGCCCCAGTAAACCCGAATTTTATTGTATCTGGCACTTTTTTTTTCTATAGAAACAAATTACACACTTACATATTTGCAAAACCAAAGAGTTTCATAATTTTCAACTAGTTTTTCATCACACATGACGCAACAAGGGTACCAAAGCCAACCAAAAACATGATTAATTCGAGCGCCAACAGTTGGAACTAATGAAAGCGAGTCAAAGCTACTAGGCTTAAAACAATCATTGAATTTCAGTCACGGCTTCATTCCCAAAGGATCGCCTGATGATTAGTCCTGCATCATTCGTGGTGGGATTTCCATATTCGTTCGGCTTTTGGCAATTTCCACGTATTGTGCTGAACCTAATATTAAGGTATGTAGATTACAGTTTTGGTATATGATTAGAGGGTTCCAGTTGATTTGGTGGTCGATTATGTAGAATATATGTATGTGTTGATTTACTTTATTGTATACATAGATATATAAGGTGTTTTAAATGTATCTGCCACGGCTTTAATGGGAGGTTTGGGTGTTTGAAGATAACAATCGTGAAGGAATTTCGTACCCTAGACCAGTATTTTCAATTTAAGATATAAAGAAGTTAAACAAACATTGACTCTACTCTGCATAAAGTGGTGCACAAATACGCACGTGTGTCACTTCGTCAATGAAAACGATTCATAGCAATTGTTTCCCATTAAAGCCGCGGCATATACATTTAGAACACCTTATATGTATACAGTATTCGATATTGAGTTTTATTTTTAAACTCATGTAGGTGAAGTCGATAGCAGACATTAACGCCTCCCTATCATTAATAAGAACAATATAATGTGTGGAAAATTTCTCGAACACAATAACTAAGAAAGAACCATTCAATTCATGTACACATTGTATCCATTTTTGTTCAAAGCCAAAGTAAGTTCTATTCCATCATCGTTCAAAGAAAAAACGCCATTAGTAATGAAGACATAACTGTCAAATTATGATACACACAAAGCAAAGTATATTATAATGGACACAAAAATGATGATGAGTAATTTCCTTTGTCCTCGTAAATGCAACTTTTATAAAGACAGTTCGGGAAGGCGCTATTTATGTCTAATAGGCTCCATCAACGATATCGCCACCAGCCTGCGTATACCTGTATAACTAGAGCTACTAATAATAGTATATACAGGTTGGTTGCTCTTTGTTAGGTAAATGAAAATAGATTTTTATATTATTTTTTTTTGTGATGACATAATGGTCGTGTTACGTGACCACAAAGGCCTAGTGGTCACACTATTTAAGGTGTGGATGAGGATATAGGAAATCTCTTAATTATTCTACAATTCATACTAGACATTATACAATTCATTATTCAAATTAATTAAATCAATCATTATTTTTATTAAATCATCATTATAATATATGCTTTTTAATTTATTTTTCGACTTTGCCCTACCCTATGTTTCTCCTGTGTCGAGGTTGCGTTTACAACCATCCAAGTTCATATGCACATGACACCCAAATTGGTCTATTCATTTTCAAATATACACTAAAATTATTAATTTTATCCAGTAAAAAATATCTTATTTTCTTAACAAAACAAACAAACCAACAACATACAATAAACAGTAAACAGTAAATAAAACGAACTTAAAATTTGAAATTTCCCCCGAATGTCCAATAAATGTTTCCTGCGTGGAAATGTAGGGTTATCCTGTTCACTTATGTATGCGTTGCCCCATAACGGAATTACTGCAGAAAACATTAAAATAACCCTTCAACAAGGATTTGTTCAACTGTTTATTGCTCCCAAGACGGACATTAAAGTGGCATTGACTCTTTTCCGTGATGTATGGAGAGGTCTCGTCAATTTGCTGTTTAAAAAATTTAAAGGTTAACTCAAAATAATAGTGAAAATAGTGATTTCCTTGCTTTCTACGTTTCACTAAGGGGAAATGCTACATTCGTAGCTAACCTTTTGACAATCCTGTGGTAAAAAGACAACAGTTTTGAAGCCAGAAGAGTTTTAACTGAATGGTGACTAATATGAATATATGTGAATAAAAAAAAAGTTTGACATAATCACAATTACCTTATTTTATGCTATACACTAATATCCAACTTAGTATTCTGTCCGTAATCATAATTAAAATCAATATTATAGTTCTAAAATTAATATTACGAAAGCACTCATCAAAATTCTTAGAATATAAACGTTCCACAATATAAAAAAAATCAAACATTACCCTTTTTTATTTTCCTTTTTTATTTCAAAAACTATTTGAAGCGAGCCCGCTGTATATCGACGGCAAGCATCGCAGGACGATTTATCACGGAGCGACATCGCCTCTGTTGTAATCCTTTAGGGACAAATAAGACGACAACAAATTGTAGTTGAAAGATTTCCACTGTTTCGTTAACTGATATTTTTCTAAGGATCCTTTTAAAAGATAGTTTTTCAATGATACTGTATCGGTAGCAGTAAAGTAATACTTTTGGAGTTCTTGTTGATTTTATTTTTGATTGGAATATTATTTTACTTCAATACAAAAATGGTTAGACTGCACGACGTCATTGCGTACGCTGTTCATGATGATGAGTCCCTCTGTGACTCGAAACTAGTAAAGCTTTTCTCCATTAATTTACGTGAGTAAACCGTGATTTTTAGTTAATTTAATATGGTTCCTACTTGGATACTTGGGCTTTTCTCGTATTCTTTAATACAAATTTCTCTTTTTTAATACAAATCTGTTTACACCAGTTATAAACAGTAGTAGAAGTAATGTCCCTCAAACGTGTAGAGGCTCAGTAAAATTCACCATATTTTCTAAAAGCGCCGCCACCACAAAAATCTTTCTCTGATCCCAAGATTAAACACAGAACCCTCGTCCTCAATAACCTCCATTAGCAAAACATCACACTAATTAATTTCAATACAACACGAATTTAGGTTTCACAACAACACAAGTATACCAATTCTAACCTCAATTTGATTAATTTACAGACAAAATTACTCTGAGAAATTGTGCCACTTAAAAAGATGTACAGGGTGTATTGACCTCTATTTGAGCTCTAACAAACAATTTATCACCGAGGACAACACTATAGAGATGGGCTCAAGACTAATAAAACCATTCAAGTATTCTGCGAACAGATTTTACGAGAGATTTATTGTTTCTGTTTCAATCGATCTGTAAATATTTTACTAGGCGAGCGTTCGCAGACGAATGCGTTTAAGGCTTCATGTTTGTGATGGAGTTTCTTAAAAGAATATTTATAAAAGTTTTGAGTTTAAAAATAGTTACGTTGTTAACAAAGTTACGTAGGTAGGCTGTCTCGTATTTTAGTTACATTAAGGTTTAAATTATGAATAATTATTAATCTAAACTAACACATTATTTACAACTTAAAAATACCAAAAAAATAAGGAATAAAAACTAACTTAAAACTAAAATAAAGGCAATAGGCGTGGTTAGGTGTGGTTAGGCGTCGAAGTACTCGTCCGCATCGCTGTCATTGGGGAACGTTCCCAGAAGACTGGCCGCATTGCCACGTTGTATGGCAATGCTTATCTTTTGACCGAAGAAATAGCCAGCCTTCTGGTCACGCGTAGAGTCGAATAGCTTATGTGCAATTTCTTTATATAGAGAATGTGCACCAGGACCCCATGGCCCAAGTGTTTCAACCCCAAACGGCTCAAAACAATAATTGCCAACTAAGTTAGAATATTTGCGCCGCTTGAGGTCCTCTGCCGCGGAAGCAGCCGCACCAGCGCATGCAGCAGTACTTAGAAGGTGAGATGGCGCAAGGGTGTCTACACACGTAGCGTCCCACACCAAAGGCCTACCCATCTTCCAAGGCAGCAACGACATACCATCTGGTCTCTTGCCATCATCACGTACCAAGCCATTAGGTTCTAATACGGCTGGTACGCCGGCTGAGGCGAGAGCACGACGAATAATGTCGTTGATGCTGGCATGACGACTTATGCGGCCTGCACTTCTACGACACGAAAGACCATGGTGTCCCGAGCCATCGACTCTTTCTCCACAGTGGCAACAATGCGGAGAGACACAGGGAGCACCCAACCGTAAGCACACAGCTAGCCGGAACGTAATGTCATCCAACATAGTTCCTATGTAGGATGACGGGAGCGCCTGAAGCCACAAACCTGATTCCCACTCTCCCACAGCCAATAAGCGAGCTCGCTCTGCAGCATTAGAAGAAGAGTTGATTAATGACTCACGAATAATACTGCACAGCGGCACGTCCCATTGTCTCTGAGAAGAAGGGTGAAAAGGTAAATCAGTAAGTGGACAGGCCATTTTCCAAGCTTCCACTGCATCAGTCAAACACGGCACCTCAAAACTAGCCAGTGATGGAGAAAGAATTTTCCTGACTAATTCAGAGGTACTGTGGACCGATGAGAGAAATGCTGGTAAGCTAATACTTGAAATTTTGCGGACGCCGAGCCCCCCATGCGAATGGGAAGGGTAGCTTGTTGCCAAGCACGGTCATCCAAAGCCACATTAAGTATGGATGATAATGTGTGTCTGATAATTTTGTCTACATTTTCCAAAATATGTGAATTTTTCCATATATGAGATGCGCGGAGAATATAAGTAAATTTTGGTCCAAAACAACAATACCGAACCAGAGTGAAAGCCGAATGTGAGTTGATTTTGTTTAGTCTATCCGAAATATTATTGAAATTTTCTATTTTGTCTTCGATGAATGAAGGAAAACATTCATCGAATATTGGGGAACCTAGGAGGTGAAGTGAATTTTTATCCTTAATTTTGATATTGGGAGCTATTTCCTGAAATTTTGATAAAATCGTTTGTCGGTCAGTAGAGTTAGGTATGTAAATTTCACATTTAGATAAATTTAGGTCAAGGCCAATGGAATTTAGTCTTTCTTTTAATATGGTAAAATCGTTTAAAACAGTGTTGACGTCACCTCCTAGAGTTCCGTCATCTAAATACCATACGTTAAATTTGGAATTTAGTTCCCGAATAATAGGATTTATGGCTAAACTAAAAATGGCAGGTCCAAGAGGGTCTCCTTGTTGACAACCGACGGCCGATTCTATTAAATTGTCCTTATATAGTAATTTCGAAGGGTTTCGGTAACATTGCCAAAGAAAACTGTAAATTTTAGGGGTTTCTTTTTGTATTTCTGTCAACAAGGCGTCCCTGCTTACTGAATTAAAAGCGTTTTTTATGTCAACCTTAAAAATTATTAAAGTAAACTTTTTCTTCGTTTTTATAATCAACTGTCCGTGATAATTTTCTGCTGGACTATGGGTCTCCTCAAGCTATTACTACTACTACGAGCAGGTGTGTTTACTTCTACGAAAACGAAATGCGTTGTGAGAAAAATGAGAGTGCGTTCGGCGCTCTGATTAGCCGGATCGAATGTAGCAACCAATCAGAGCGCCGAAGTTTTGTTTTTCGTTCAACGTTAAGCAAACTCGTACTAAGGATACTGAGAACTGCGATTCTCATGTTCAAAAAAACATTGTTTGATGTTTCTATTACATGTAACTAGTAACATAACTGACTAAAAGTACAATAGTTACATACCTCGTTCATTCTTAACACATTGAACGCCGTGGTGGTCACCGGTGACCGACGTTAGCGCAGGATTTGCCTTCAACAGTTTTCTATTGGCAGTCAAATACTTAAACGCATTTTACAAAAAATACGATTTTACAAAGCAAAACAATAAATAATATAAAACGATAACAATAAAAGTTTCTATACGAGTGGCAATATTTAAACTGCTGGCTTGGCAGGCGGCTGGGGCAGTCAATCTCGTCACCGTACTGCTGACTAGGTAATATCTTGTTCGATACTAGTTCATCTTTATATAATACTTTTATAAAGTCCCGCTCCAGATGCAGTGGGAATATTTTTATTGAATTTCGTATTTTATGTGTCGAATGTATCTCGAATTTCTATAGTGCTGCGGGTTTAAATAATCTGTTGCTTGAAATATATCAGTTAATATTGTTAAACGTATGCACGTTAGGGTGGAGTGAAAAAATCTTTTTCTTAATTTGAAGTTTCCTGTGTTTCCAAACATTGACCCGTAGTAATAGAAATGTTCATGCAAAATTACAGCCTTCTAACTCAATATCTTGAGGTGGCGCATTAGGTATGAAATTTGAAAAAAATAACAAAAGTAGAGTTACAAGCAAATATTTATTTCTAACTATATTACCATACATTTAAATGAATTTAAACTTTAAACCACTAGAATAATAAAATACTATATGAAATTATCATAAAAATAAAATTTTGATGTCCAGTATCAGAGGTTCCAGTGTCTTCATTTTGGCAAAAATACTGAGATTTAGTGTCAAAAATAGGTATTTCTTGCCTGAATTTTATTTTAGTACGGATGAAACCATTTCTATCATCGGGTCCACAAACAGATGCCGAAGCCTCCGATATACGTTTGACACACCTTTCTACTGCTTTAGTAGACTCGACTAATTATTATGATTTGATAGAATTGGCGAAAAAAAGATAACAAAACCTCCTCTAACAATAAAATACAGCGACTTGGAAATCACTACAATGATTGCACCTGGAGGTAAATTGTTTGAAATTGAGAAGTATCCTTGCCACACTCAAGCAGTAGAAAGGTGTGCTAAACGTATAGCAGAGGCTTCGGCATCTGTTTGTGGACCCGATATATTTTGCAGCAAACTCATCATATTATCGCTTCTTAAATTCATGACATCGCATAGATTGAGTTGTCATCTTATCTACAGAACCAATGATGCGCTCATTTCGTTGACCTTTTAAGAAGTTTTCCTCAGCAGCAGGTGCTTTAGTCACACATTTGCATACTTCTCGGGATAAATATTTACGTGGCGCGATATAAAAAAAAAATGTAGAATATCTGCTTTTTGGCGTCATTGCGTAACATTTTACATATTTGTACTTTTGAAAGTACAAAATAGACAACCTAGACACGACTTGTTGATGGATAATTGTAGAGATAGATGCCTTATTCTATATCGCTTTACTATAGAAATTCAAAGTCAAAATTATTTATTACAAATAGACCGGGAAGGCACTTTTGAACGTCAAAGCAAATATTACAATGTAAAGAAAACAAAATGTCTGTCTGTCGGTCAGTCCTCTAGTTGCTCTATTTGCTCGTTCCAAAGTGTAGATTCCTATGGAGAAGAACGAGCAAGAAACTCCATAGGTCTTTTACAGTCAGGTTCTCAATACAATAGTTGGCTAAAAGCAATCATTTCACATATTTCTTCTAAGGATCCTTTCCATCATTCAACTCTAACATATTGTTTTTTATTTATAAGTAGTGTTTTATGACATCAAAATATATAGGTAACATAAATTATCATATAATTTGATTGGATCGCCAAGGAAAGGACATCGCAAGTCTTTGCCCGTTTTAGGCACTTTTTAATAAAATTTACTTAACTTTGGCACTATTTTACAACTATATATTAAAGTTTTATAAGATAATACTGTATTTGCATACGAGATAACACTTAGTAGAAGTTAAAAACAATAAATTTGTAAGCAAAACATATAAGCACAACTCTTTTTTGTGGGTGGTCTTATAAGTAAAAATATGAATTTTCTAGAAACTATTTCCTCGATGCGCCACCTGAAGATAATGTCGTAGAGCTTTGATTTTTTGCATAAACAAAGCTTTTACATATGGTCACCAATTAATAATACAGGACAAATGAATAGAGAAAAAAATTTTTTTTTGGTATGTTTCACTCCACCCTAATGTACGTGTGTATTACTTACATGTCAAAATTATAAATAAATAACTCATTATTTTAGATACTTTTTTAAGCGGGGAAAATCATTTAATGGTTTCTCCTGCCTTAGGTGAGGTGACAGAGAGTGGCAGACTCTTATTGACTAAAAACCTCCCTGTTTCTACTCTTGCTCTTCGAGCCGAAGTCCCGGTAATGCAATAAGTAGTCCGCAGCTCTGGCGATAGTTTTTTTTTCAGGGAGGAAAATCATCAAATGGCTTCTCTCGCCTTGGGCAAGACGAGAGGGAGTGTCAGACTCTTCCGATACTTGGAACCTAGGACAAATATTTTTTCAATAAAATTGGCTTGAAATAAACAAAAAGTAAGAGATTGAAAATTCCACGTAGAAGATAGATGTGTCTAGAAAATTTACAAAAAAATCTTTAACACTAATTACTGTTAAGATTAAGCTGCCAACATGTAACCTTGCCCACTTAGTTTTAATCACGATACTGCTCGTCAGTGTGTCGAGATGTGTCGCTCGCCCGAGCCCGAGGTGATCTTCAAGATATCAGTATTAGCGAGGAGACGGCAGGCCGGAGATTACATTGCCAATCTCAGCATGATCTTTCACGCCTAGATTTGGAAATTAAAAATAAATTAGGAATTTTCCGTACCGCACGTTTTTACGTAAATTGAAAAATATAAATGTTTCTTCTATAAAGATTTTTTTATTCTTAATTTCACAACGCTTTAAATATTTGGTGACTGTAGAGAGACATTTGAAAGGATTTCGACATTTGACTGTACAGTTGGCACGGTGGCTGGGCAACTGACTGCCGTGTAACGTGTAGCGGGTTCGATTCCCGCACGGAACAACTCTTTTGTGATTCACAAATCGTTGTTTCGGGTCCAGTTGTCATGTGCATGTGAAATATTTTTTTGTAGTTTGTAAACGCACCCACGACACAAGAGAAAATCCTAAAGTGGGGTGAAGTTTAATAAAAATATTGTCAGTTTTTATACAGGGTGTTTATGTTTTTATAATTTTAATCGTTTTTGTGTTTGTATTATTCATGCTATATTAAAATTCAACATTAGATTACAACTATTATTACTTTAAATAAACATTGAATTCTTTAATTTTTTTAAATAATACACGTTTTTTACCATCACCTGTTTGCGACGTTTGGGAGCGATCCGCTTTCACCCTGTATAGCACACATAACGTAAAAACTAAATACAACACATTGACATTGATTACCGTCGTCAATAATATCATTACCGTACATTGAGATATATGTCGCTCAGCCCGAGGTGATCTCCAAGATATCAGTACATATTAGCGAGGAGCCGAGACCGGAGATTACGTCACCGATCTCAGCATCAAGTCTTACACCGGGATAATCTAGACGACGATGTCATTTCATCTCAGTAAGGTTTTTGAAAAGACATTTTTTACCGTGTAAACTGGGTATTGAGTTCTTGGTAGCGTGGCATATTTGATACTGTTTTTTACAAAAGTGTAGTTCAATATATACCTAGTTGTGGAGTTAGTATTTAAGTAAGTATTCTATAAGCTCACGACAAATTTGAAAGTCAATTTTTAAAGTTATTTTGATATTTTTTGATAAACGTAACATCGGGGGCCCAAATACCCCCTTCCTAATCCTGGATTTCCCAACAACCCTTCAATTCCTAACCCCAGCAACGCACTTGTAACGCCTCTGGCCTTTCGGGTGTCCTTTGACCTTCAAAAGTGCCTTCCTGGTCATCCGTAAGCTCATTTACCGACTTATTCCATAAAAAATAAAACGTAGACACGCAGAAAATATTTACGTATATATTTACTGATCGGAAACAAAAATGATATTTTAACAATTTAATACCAATGTCGAATTTCTTGAAATACAAAAATATTAATTCACACAATTCCGTGACAGTACTCATGGTACCAGTCCACGAGTGAATGCAGGCATAAATGACAGTGGCTTAAGTTGTCTCAAGGGGACAGTCGGCAGCATTGTCTTGTGACAAATTGTCTGCACCATTATCTACGCCACTGTACTTTGTGAGTGCGTGCGCTTTCATTCCGACTGTACAATTCGCTTCTGTGTGAAAATGTGAAATGTGATTTTTATATTGCTGTATTTCTTTTAAGGTTGATTGTAGAAGTGTTTGTGTGAGAGTTGTTAGAGAAAGAAATTATTTGTCGCATCTCAGTTTGTAGTTCTTCGTAAACAAATTTTTATTTATAAAATCTTTAGACCTGTTGATTATAACTATATATTTTACATTTATGAATATGGTTACGCATACACTATATAAGTCACACTTACTACACAGTAATTTATTGTGTTTTACTCTAATAATTTATTTTGATAAACATTCACAATATACTAAGCAAACAAACCATAAAATCATAGTATACAATTCCGGTAACAAACGTTACCCAACCACCGTACAAAAGCAAGCAATTAGAATAATTACACCACACTGTTTAATTAGAGGATCTCATGGCTAGCTGGTCAAACCGAGCTGGATTTTCTTGCAGAATAAACAGCACAACTGTACCTCTACCATGAGTATAAAACAACAGTATTTGTCTGTATTTGATCACGTCAAAGTTAATTTTTCAACGCCTCTAATGACCACTTACGGTGAGCGTCCACAGGCCCGCATCGTACGCATTCCATATAACGTCATCACTACGCATCGCATGTAGGTATTACTGATGATGCGGTCCGTACGATGCGGATCAGTGGACGCAGTTGTATGAGTTTCTATACAAGACAAACTAAAATCCGTTGCGTGCGGTGCGTACGATGTGGGGATGCGTGTGGACGCGTACGTTTACGAAACTAAAATTTGGCATACAAAAAAATTACGTCGTCGCTATCGAGAATTGACAAGTGCTATTGTATTGAGCTCATGGTAGAGGTACTGGCAGACGTACCACAAGTGTGCCAATTAAAGTGACGCGTAGTGTAGAGAATAGTGACGCAGCATTGGTACTAACAATTTATCACTTCTGTAGACAATGCGAGCTCCAGGGACAGTTTAAGCTCGCCGCTCTGTTATGCATTTAGCGTAGTTGACGAGGCTGTATGTCGCATTGTAGGTACAGAGGGTAAGTGGGATCTGTTGAACGGTCTCGCTATGCTATTGTTTGAGTTAGAGGAATAAAAATGTGCGGGTTTTTTTAGTGTGTTGAGTTATTGTGACGTTTTTGGTGGAAGTGGTGGATAGCTCTGAATGAAAAGCTCCATATGGTATAGTTTAGACCGATTCTATTTCTATCCATTTTATCACAAAAACTACGTTACTGTGTTTCGTTGTGTGAGTGAGGTTATCAGAGGCCCAATTACCCTCCCTTCCAATCTTCCCAATTGCCGATTCCCC
This sequence comes from Spodoptera frugiperda, assembly GCF_023101765.2. Lineage (NCBI taxonomy): Eukaryota > Metazoa > Arthropoda > Insecta > Lepidoptera > Noctuidae > Spodoptera > Spodoptera frugiperda. Next base: position 1,866,728 of record NC_064237.1, read on the forward strand.
AACAATCCTTAAATTCGGAACCCCCAAAAATGCTGGCAACGCATTTTTATCGCTTCTGGTGTTTCAAATGTCCATGGGCGGCGGTGATTGTTTACCATCAGGTGGTCCATCTGCTCGTGTACCGGCTTATAACCATAAAATTAATATCAATAATTGGATAGGACATTTCCATCGATTTTGATAAACGATTAAAATATCAACCGACACTTGTAGACTCCTTATCACTCGCGCAGGTAAACATAGTATCACTTTACGCATTAGGAATTCAAAATGGCGTTTCCACGTTGTTTTCGCAAAAGGCTACACGTGTAACAATTTAACATTATCTCCGAAGTAGAATGTACGAGCCGGCAACAAACAAATCAACTTGTAATACGTAATTTTGCAAAGGAATCGATTGAAACTTTTCAAATCATCACTTCTTGGAAAGTAGGCGAGATATTGAACTTGTATAATTAAGGCTTCGATTTAGCGAAGTTATTATTATCGTATAGACTGGTTGGAGCTGCGGACTACCTAGGTTTACTGGGGCTCCGGCTCGAAAAGCAGGAGTAGGTACGGGGTGGTTTTTAGTCAGTAAGAGTTTGACAATCTCTCTCGTCTCGCCCAAGGCAGGAGAAGTCAATGGATGATTTTCCATATATATAGACTGATTTTAGTCTGGATGGAAGCCCGGATTAGCTTTAGTTGTTCTTTTTTGTGTTTTTCTTTTGTGACGAAGTATGATTTTGTCTAGGTAGGTTTTTTTTTAATGATTTGTTTTGATGTCAAAAAATAATGAGGTAGCTTGTTGCTTCGATCACGTCGTGTCCTTGGTTATCAAAAAACTGTCTGTTGAATATTGCTGATCCAAAATAGTATTAAGTTAAAATATTAATATCTACTCAATTCTATCGTTTTATAATAAAACAACAACATAATGGACATGAAACATTAGTTCCACCTATATTTAGAACACTCAAATATCTGCCCACAGACATTTCAAAGGATTTTCGCCTTTAGTGATAGCTATTACATATCACTCCAACTATTAATATTGTGTGAATAATTTATCATGTAGACAGACTTACAAATAGTACTCTGTACGGAAACATAGTCGTTAGAAACAAATATCAATATAAGAAACGTCTAAATAGCTTCAATTTATCTCAGAAAATTTTCCAGAACTTTCCATTCGAAGAAAGCTCGCGATCGCAATAAAAATACAATTACAAAGGCGCTCTAATACCTCCGGCGTCAAGATAAGCTACTGTTTTCATTTCAAAATCAATAAACCTTCAAACCACACCACTTAAAACTGAAACAGTATCCGCACAATACATTACTGGTTGCCTTAACACCTTTTGTTCGAAGTTTCGTGATAAACCGGCAATGTATAACGATTCTTTTGTTACAAACGTAACAAATGTTTGACATTAACTGGGTCGCTGTACAGGCGCGAAGTTGGCGTAGTTTGGAAGTTTGCCAACCCTGAATTAGGGCATGCACTTCATTAAGTAAATTGATAAGAAGTAAATAGTAACTAGAAACATTTTAGGCTTAGTAAGTAGTGGTTGTGGAGTACCACCTGCGGTTAGTGCACTAATGGTAGCGTTGGTTTACTTTTCTTACAAGAAAACTCAAGTCAGTATGAAAAGTTTTATGAAACTAAAAGGGTATGCCAGAGTAGTGTTGATTGGCCTTTCATTTGTTATGCGTAGTTACACAGACGCCTAGAGGTATTGAGGAGGATGTGGTAGAACTGTAGGTAACCGTAGTTAGAAGCATTACATTATTTTAATTATTTTCTTGTTTTGCCTGCAATATAATGGTCTAAATAAACTGTTTTTCTTTTTATCTTCCTTCCTTTCTTTCTTTTATTCTGTCTTACATGGTTGCTTTCACTATTGAGCAATTTCAAAACATTCCCATCCAAACAAAAATACAAGAAGAGACGGCGATGAATACGTTCATCATTACCATCTCTTGATCATTCATCTTTCGACGACAATGAAGGAAAAATTGCATATTGTTATTATTTGATAAATGACTAGTATTGTTTCAGTCGGCGATACGGAACGAACGTACAGACAATAGGAGCCTTTTATGTTAAGAGCACAATTGTAGTAATTGTGAAATTATATTATTCGTATCATTTCATTGTATTGGGGTCGCTGAACGAATGATGAGAGTTCCGGGTTTTATTCTTATCGGGTTAATTAGTGTTATATTTTTTTAATGAAATCTGTATTTTAAATGGAAAGGTAGAATTTTTTTTCTTTAAAAAACGTTGCTCCATGCTATGCTTTTCTCCTGTGTCGTAGGTGCGTTTACAAACATACCACAAGCACATAACACCCAGATCTGAAACAACAATTTGTGGATCACACAAAGTTGTTCCTTGCGGGAATCGAACCCGCTACACGTTACACGGTAACCATTTGCGCAACCACCACGCCAACCGTGCAGTCATATAGAGTAATATACAAATTAATTATTAAAACAATATCACGTATATTATGTAATTATGACACAGAACACCAAAAAAAAAAATACAAAGGAAAACATCTCTTATAGCTTAATAATTAAGTTAATGTCCTGATTTAATGAAATATTCTGTCGGACGGAAAACGTATTGAACTTGCAAAATTGAAATTATTTCCGTCAACATTATCGTGTCTCGGTTCATTTTCCCTTGCATATACGTTGCACTTGTTGTTAATTTATCGATATTAATTATGTATGACGCAACGGTATACCGTTGCAAGGAAAAATTATTCTTATCTAAATTACTAAGGACAGAAATCCGAAAGGACAGACAAGAATGCATAGGTACTGCGTAATAACAGATATAAATTCCAATACATACTAAAAAAATGTATTTTGAAAACGAATCACAATTTGCCCAAAACGTCTCTAGAATTTTTATCTAACACTCGAAATGTAGTCACTTCAATTGGTGCAATAGTCAGTCTACCAAAATTGAATCTCCTTCAAACCAACACAATAATTCACACTGTACATAAACAACCACTTTTAAAACACTACCCTCTATATAAAACACAAAACAGGGAAGAAAAACTTCAGGCAATACCCATTAAAAAAAGAAAAGTACGCCGAAAGAGGCCGCCTCGTTCGCGTGTAGCCAATGTGTCCACAAATTCTAGTAAAAAGTCTGACTACAATAAAAACTCCGTGAGATATTGCAATGGTCAATAGGGGTACCAAGTAATACGGATTCTCGGATGAAAATCCCGAATCGTGCGGCCGAAGAAAGGATTGACTGCGCAAGTTTTTTGTACTAGTGATTAATATGAGTTTGTTGGATATAATGGGACTATTGTAACGGTTTCAATGAAAGAAAATGTTTAAAATTACATTAGTCTTGTTGTGGATGGAGTAAAGTTAGATAAGATATTTAGTATTAAAGAATTTCGAACAATCGAAGTTACATATTTCATGCTTTTTATTTTATGAAAGATATATTGTCTGTCCATTTATTATTAAGAAAAGTCGAAAGCGAGATTGCAATAATATTGAAAATACCTTTTTTTGTGAGAGGGAATATTATTCAATGACTTCTCCCACCATGGGCGAGGCAAGCGGGAGAGCCGGTTACCCCAGGCCGCAGCATTGCCCCCACCTTGATATATACAACGTGTAACAAAAAGGGGGTATACATACCAATTGCACGGCTTCTAGATCACATAACAAACGATACGGTAAGGGTTTTTTAAACTCATGTGTTCATGGTACCAGGTTATGAATTTTTCAAATCGCGCCGCCGCGTGATCCAAAATTTGGTAGACAGGTACTAGGCGATCAGATTGACAGAAGAAATGTTTCATAATATTAGCGAGTGACCCCTATAGTGTTGTGACATGTTTGTATGATTTAAAATCAAGAACCATGCGATACCAAGTATTTGGTACAAAATTTTTTTTAATCGTATTTTAAGCTGAAACTTCGTGTAGAGACTCTATTCAACCTGTATTCATCAGCCCTTCTTGATGTATATGGGTATTTTGTTACACGTTGTATACTACATAGGACATTGCAAATACAAGCAGAAGTTAAAGCCATAATTATATTCTGGAACACAACACAGCACTAATAAACAGTACATTAACCATCCTATTTCTCTTTACAAAGCGTAGTCCCAGAATTAGGCCGATCTACTTTACAGCATTGATTATTTGTAATCCAGGATTGGAGTTAGATGAAAGCTTTGTGTTGGAATCGTGGTAGAAACCAACACTGTGTTTCCTGGAATGGAACAGATTTCAACCGTTTGATGGCTAAATTTTCATGGGATTATGTTTCTACGTTTGCATTCTAATTACGTTTATATTATTCTCAAAATACCGTGGGATAAAAACTATATCACCCAAATCAGCTTATACCCTTGCTTGAGTACCAAATTTCATCAAAATCCATTCAGAAGATTCAGCGTAATTAACGGACAGACAAACACTACCCTTTTTTTAAGAGGGGAAAATCATCCAATGACTTTTCCCACCTTGGGCGAGGCTAGAGGACAGTCAGACTCTTACTGACTAAAGACCACCCCGTTCCTACTCCTGCTTTTCGAGTCGGAGCCCCGGTAACTCGCTAGGTAGTCCGCAGATACTAGTGTAATAATTTAATTTTTAACATTTTGACTTCATTCCCCTCTACTCTATTATCCCGCGAACGAATTTTATTTGGCTATATCACACTCTTTGTTCCATGCAAACATTGTGCTTTTTTAACGCGCACTAAGTTTTAACTACTTTCTATTCTTTAATTAAATTTCAAGGAATCTTAATGCACAGTGAACTGTACAATGTAATATGCATGTTGAGTATCTCGACTGGTTCTCTCAATTCAAATATAGGACAATGTAATCGCAAGTACCTACAATGTGGCACAAAGTTCAAACACCCTGTAGAGTACTATAGTGACGTCACGCGACATTGTAAACAGAGTTAATTTTGTCTTTTCTAGGAAGGTAGTGAGTAATTTTCTTTTTAAATTCCTTCAGATAAGTTCTTTAGAGTGGTAGTTTCTTTTATATGCCATTGAGGTTTTGTTTAATGGCTTAATTAATTTTTATAATTTATTTTCGATTTTATTTCGATAAGAAATTACTCGATGGTTTGGAAATAATATTTTTGGCTTGTAGTAGTGCTATGTTTCCGATCTGATTGTGTGTAAAGGACAATGATAAGATTTTGGCATATTTTTTCAACGCTGCCCCACACTAGAATTTTCACCTGTGTCGTAGGTGCGTTTACAAACATACAAGTTCATATACACCTAACACCCAGCCCCGAAACAACAATTTGTAGATCACACAAAGAGTTGTTCCGTGCGGGAATCGAATCCGACATACTTTCGGCAGTCCGTCGTCGGTCGCCCAGCCACCGCGCCAACCATGCAGTCGGAGCTATGAAAGTAGTAAGTTTATTAATTATAATGAATAAAGTGAGCTTATTAAAGTCGTATTTAACCAGTTTCTGTTCGCCTACAAAAAATAATGTTCACTATTCGTTTACAAAATAATTTAATAATACGACCCCATAAAAGGCTTTTTACTCAAAATGCTTTCCTAGGTTGTTTTGACCCTAACCCTATGTAACCCCACTTAAATTTTACCTACTTTCTTAGCTATAAACAGTAAGTAACCTCAAATGTTATGGTTATACGCGTTTTACTGTACATTTTGGGGTTAGGTTACTAAAAATCCATAGGGTACTTGACCCTTTTCAGTTCTTATGTGGTTGCCCTTAGTAAATTATTGCTTCATATTACAGTACATTTACTCTTGGATATAGTGGTTTGGCAATGGTATTAGAATCGCTATGGCTTATTATATAACTGGCAAATATAGGTGTTACATTCAATAAGACCACTTTGTTTTTTTTTTGGTTTGGATTCATTAGGTTAGGTTATGCATATAGGCCCAGGCGGCCTATATGCATTGGCATAATGATAAATGTCGGGGCTCCGGCTTGAAAAGCAGGAGTAGGAACGGGGTGGTTTTTAGTCAGTAAGAGTGACACTCCCTCTCGCCTCGCCAAAGGCGGGATAAGTCATTGGATGATTTTCTCCCCTTAAAATAAGTCAATTTTAAAAGTATTTTAAACAACATAAAAATGTACTTAGCCACTTGTACTTAGGCAGCAGACAATATCCATTTAAATCGCGAGTAAATAAACTCAACCCTCAAGTAAACATATCGACCAAACATAACCTATTCACAAAATATTCTTCAAAAAAACCGTTTCTCCCTCAACAGAAATATTGAGAGCAAACAATTAAGCATGATCCACGATAATACATCTCTTATACGTAGTCTATTATATACGAATTGAATCCCGAACGGTCCAATCACATCCCCCTATTGAATCGTAAAAACCATTGTGGCGTAAGAAGTGGCCCATATTCTGATTCATGGGGTAGATTTTAATAAACAGGAAGATTTCGAGATCATTAACGAACTGGCCGGTTGAAAACATATTTATTATTTATTTTTAAAGCCATTTTTGCTACAATAGCAAAAATCAAATCTTCAGGATTGTATATTTTTAATGAATGTATTTTTGCAATGGATATTTTTTTTTCTGGTTTGTGGTAATGGTATTTTTTTCGTGGTATTCATTTTTGTTATATGTTTTTCTTGACTTTTGTATTTTAATTATATATACTTTTTAATATTGTGCAACAATATACAATGTGGTTTAGTTTAACAAGAACAAATATCGTAGGTGAGGTCCGGATCAAATTTTGAAGGTGAGGTCCATTTGGATGCTGGATTCAAAACTAAAATTTTCAGCTATTTCAAAACTCGTAGGTGAACACACGGCTTGCCTCATACCCCAGCTCCTAACTCCAAAGAAAAGGACCAGACCACATATTTCAACTTTAATGTAAACTAAAATATCGAACATCCGCTAAGTTTTGCTCCGAAAAAGGCACCTAAAACGGTCTACATTAGATATCTGATAGAATACGTCCAGGTTCGAAATTGGGGCAGTTCGCTGGCACCTAGCCAGGTGATGCCGACCTGTGGAATTATGCATGAGACCTATAAGCGTCCGAGTTGTTGCAGTTATGAACAAATGATAATATTATTCTAGAACCGGTTTTTGCGAGCTTCGTGTAGGTACTAGTGTTTTTATGATGTATGTTATTTTTTTGGGAATGGACGGTCTGTAATTCTTTGTGGGTTATGTTAACTAGTTTGATGCAGTTTGTTTATATGTGTGGAGAGGATTTTGTACTTTTTTGTTGCGTGCAGCGTTTATTGCTTAGTCTTTCTTTTCATTAGGAACAATGACTTCAATCATTTGTATTAGTGGACTTATCTTCTCTTACAAGTTCTCATTTAGCGTTTTTTCGACTTGTTATCTTCTTCTACAATTTCCATAACATGGGTTTTTGCTGCCAATTATAAAAGACGCAATTGACAATACAGGATAGACCTGTTAACATCACAGAACTTTTCTAATCTAGCTATCACAACATCAGAAAACTTAAAACCACTTTCTTTATAATCTTACCACCAGACTAAAAACATTCTATAAATATTCGTAAATAATAAAACATAGCACTTAATTTCGGCAAAAAAAAAATTAAATAGCTCCGTACCAAACAGCCTCAGTTAACTTCAAAGCATCTTCAAAGATCTTTGTATTCTAGTCTACTTTTCTCAGAAGTCTAAGTCTAAGCCCAGCCTCCTCCCACATTAAAGCACGGAGTGACATCATATAATTATTAACTCCGCCACATTAAGAGTTCACGGCCAAGACTCCACAACCAAAGGCCGACCCTTTTAATGAACACTTGGAAACGCGAAAACATAAAACCTCAATACCACCTCTCTTTCTCCCCTCAAAAGAAAGAAAGAGATGAAAGACTTTTACAGAGAAATGGAGCGGATAAGACTTGGACACAATATGTAGAATGGAGAGTGCTTTTCCAATTTTTTATTTCAGATTTACGAAGTTCTTTCTTGTTGGTTTTCCTTATTGGGGTGTCGACTGCTTATAAAATGGCTTCAATGGACTTTTGAAGGAAATTGGATTACAAGATGTCATTCTAACAACATAATCCTTATAAACTGAACAATATATTATAATGACATAGATGCGAGAATAAGCTGTAAGAAATTTTGAATACCTAATTTCTTATTTATAGCAGACTAGTTTTATAGGTATACTAAAACCTAGCTTTGAATAAGCTAGTTTGTCAGTGTGTCAGAATGTGATAAAGTGATAGAGTGGGTGTCTTTTACGGCTCTATAATATTTTCTGGAGATTAATGAAATTGAGAAGGGTGTAATTGGGCCTCCGGCAACCTCACTCACCCAACGTAAGCGTTGTTTCACGTCGGTTTTCTGTGAGGCCGTTGGTATCACTCCGGTTAAGCCGGCCCATTCATGCCGAAGAATGACTCTCTCACAGTTAAAACTTCATTAACTTCTACAGTTTATTGAATATACGTCTTCTAGAATCTCCGAGATTTAATATAATCTTCATAGAAACCGTTATCAGACCTCAATTATCAATTTTACAATCTATTTAAACTAGTGGTATAGACATAATATCAACAGAAGCTATTGTATAAGATCTAGACCTCTATTAAAAGTAATTCATTAGAATTAATTCATTTCGACTATAAATTTCATTATTTAGTATTTTGGTTTAACAATATTAAATACATACTAATCTTAATAATTATGGTTTTCGCTTTACTCGCGTGTGACTAGTAGCAGCGGGACAGTCGCGGAATGCTGCTCATGAATATGAGCCTCTAGCATGGCTCAAAACAAGTCTAGTTCCTCCTCATAATAATATAATAACTTGAGTAGGTAAACAAAAAAACATGATAATTAATTTAGTATGTCTCACGAAAGTCATAATATAAACATACCAATCTTAATTTTAAATTCGGTAGTTACAAGCCACAAATTACTTTGACATAATTTGTGTATTTTTGTGATTTTCCAATGATATTATTTATTCAAAAGTCATTTAAATTATAACATTTGAACGTTCTGTCTTATTGCGGTGAGTTTATAATTATATTAACCTAACTGTAACTGTTACGTCTTACACTTTTCTACAAAAGTCAAAGACAACATTTTACTATTCCTTGTATCGCTCTAATCTGCACTCACCCTTACAAGGGGGTAGAAACGATTTGCTACTAAAATAGGGCAGTTATGAGGGGTGGGCGCACCATCAGATTTAAGGGTTGATTCCCTTAATGATAATTGCGATAATATCGCGTATTTTACGCTTTTTGTAGCGATAAGTATCTCCCTAGAGTCCTTTTAGAAAATATCGTTGAGTTTCGGCCCCCTGCAAGAGTTTTGCAAGGGGTTGAGAATTTTTGAATAGAAAATTGAAACTTAGTACCTTAATGAAGAGGGGGAATCAATTGCTGGGGTAATTAGCTATGATATTGATATTGAAAATAGGGATGTTTTAAATAAGTTTTTGCTGTATAGAAAAATAATGTAACTTTCGTTATAAAACATTTTCACATTTTTTTTTAACGTGGTCCAAACCCTCATAGACTTCTCTCGTCGTGGGGACGACAGTAAGGGGGGGGGGGTAGGTGTATTACATATCTATAATAAGAGTAACAGAATAAGTTACACCCCACATTCATAATCTTTAATAACCCTGAACCCCGTGATATATATACGTATTTATCTAAGTACACCTATTAATTTGTAAATTTACTACACAGCAAAACCCATGACCGGGCTCAATTTCGACCCTGGCAAGCATTCAATTGAAATCCCTTCGATTTCATACCCAGTAATTAATTTGAATACCATAAACTTTGGGGCAACTAACAAGAATATTGCATGCGTAGAATTTGTTGCCATAAATTACGTCCGCTTGGTAACGGTTACACGGTTAAATGGTCTTGCAAATAGTTCGATACAAATACAGTATGTATATAAAGTAATAAAAAGATTTTGTGGAAAAATAAAGGATTAAAATTCAAAAACTTATATTGAGTAGGGTGTTTTCGACCGGTGCTATGCTACATTGCTGTGGATACGTTTGGCTTCCACCAATCATATTCATTGGTACACATAGTTCAGCACTGGTGAAAACGGAATTAAGTTAAGCAATGTTTTTATATGGAAAGATGCGTGCTATGGAAGCATGCTATGGATGCGTGCTATGGGTTGTGTTCTACGGATGCCTTTCTTACTATCGATACAATGCACGGCTACTTTGTGGCGGTCTTCATAGCACATCTTACTCGCACAGCTACACACACGAAACGGTCACACAGTTTCACAGCTTAGCTCTTACATCTTCGTAGTATAGCAACCTCACATCTCTGGTGAAAAAGCACTCTAAATCTTCGTGACTCGAAAATTGAATCCTAAAACCCTTTGTTAGGCAGTTCTTATCATTTTTTACTTTCCTAAAATATGCTTCACTATGTAGTATGCGTACGTGAAACTATGCATAAAATCTAACTTAGGACACAACCCAAGCCCATATCAGTCTTCGGCAAAATCCGTAATCTAAAATTGATCTCGTAGAAGATATCTGCCTTTTCAATATGCCATCAGAGAATGTACAAGATATCGGGGACATGTAAGATCTTACATCGGCATGCCGTCCCGACGCCAGGAAACCACCTGGGGAGTTCAAGGTCACCCGCGTACCTTTTTGTTAGGGGCACAAGTTCTGAGACGCTCGCCTCGTTGTTTATTAGTTCGTAAAGTTATGAATTTACTTTATTCTTTCTTCCAACAAAAGTATGAGCCTTTGTCTCACATTCTCTTCATAATTAGTTTTCGTTTTCATACGCATAGTTATCAAAGTAGTTGGTATATCGTCTTTTTAATAAAAGCGATGCCGAGATGCTGGCTTGCTTCCCGGGAAATGGGTAAATATCTAATCAGTGATATTGAAAATGAAAGAACGCTACAAAATGAGAGCAATCGTTCCTTTTCCTTGAATCTGTTCAAAAGCAATCACCTCAACCTTATCTACTCTTTTCCCCCTTTTCAGTAACATATATTTTTGTACTTGTTTTCCTCAATTATATTCTTCACAGTCAGCCTTTTTCTGGCCACAATTTGTGGGAAATAATAATAATAATAGCCAACATAGCAGCAACGTATCCACTACTCCATGAAACAACTTCAACCAAACTAACTTAGTGAATGTCATTTCCCTAAAAACAATCATCTAACAGAATTGTTTGTTCAGCACTTTTGCTCGCTCTGCGTTCATAACTTAAGCGCATTTACAAGGACCGCTGTGCCTTCACATCTCATGAATATGTAACGATTGTACCAAGCCACGATTTTCGGTGGGGTGAAATAACGCACGTAAATTCATCCCTCTCTAATATACTAGGTGTGAGAGGGATAAAACTGAAAAATAAGCCGTAACGCTTGATATATGTGATGATGTTTGTGTTTAATTGACCTGACTGTGTACGGTTTTGTTTAAAACTCCTCGCGTTTTAGGAAAACATTTTATTTTTTCCGTACGGCGAGTTTCAGCAATAAATTTGAGGCAATTTTCCAACAAAAGTGGAATAATATTGAGTCATTCCTATGTTGATCCCGTAAAAGGTAAGGATCTAAAAGTCTCGATCCTTGACGTACCTACTTGAGTTCTAAACACACTTACCTTTGAGCATTCAATGTCTCTTCGAAACTGAAATTCAAGATGAAAATCGAAAGTGGATTCTATCTCTGTGATATCCGATTCCTTTTCCCTAAGATTGGTTATTGACGTATCAAGTGAGTCATTTTACAAACAACCTATAGGTATGTTGAGTGCTACTCAATGCTCAGCTACTTCAGATTTAATGGTCACATAACGCTGACGTCATCAATGATGACATTATAAAGCCAGCGATAAAAGTCGTTCAACTAAAAATAAATGACATATTACAGTGACTCGGCCAAACGTCAGCCACTGCCAATTATAGGGTAAGAGGTCTCAAAAGGTCTTCCCATAGGACTTTATTATACGTCCCTCTCAAAAGGGTGTATCGTTAAGCGATATTACAAAATCAAATTACATAGTTTTTCGTCGTATGACTGCCGATGGGACGTTTGGTCGGTTTAGATAATCTTATTATGTAACTGGCGATCTAGAAGATTAGATGGCAGCCACTATTGAAGCGGACGGTATCCCATTTAGCCGGTGTACGTGTTGAATACATTCGATAGTGATATTTTTTGGTGAGGGTCAAAAAAAATTTGTATGGGTGATATAGTGAAAACTCTAAATAGACAATGTTTTTGACCCAAAATATAAATATTACACACATGAGATACATAACGCGATCTTAGTGCCACTCAAAGTTAGCAATCTGAGAGAAGCTAAAATAATCAATTGATTTATCAGGTCTAACCGAAACCACGAACATTAAATCTAACCGAAATCCGAAATTTATCGACAATTACCGACATATCCCGATCTAAAATATACTATACCATACTACATATGAATGGCAAACTGAGCTGAGTGGACAAATGGGCCGAGGGTGAGGGGTAGCTTTTAATAAAACCATCTGATACTTTCAACGGAGTCTTAATTTATGTGCTGAGTTCAAAATCTATTTGTAAAGAGTACTGTTTGCCGGTGAAAGGGTTGAAAATACCCCCTTTTTGAAATTGATTCGACTTTATTGGTTGGCTTCTCAATAGATGTTTACTGGCCAAATAATTAATATAGTGACATAAAAAATCTTTTTTTCGATTCTTTCATTATGAAGGCCTTCAGGATGCTTTTCCACCAGAGATGTGCTATGCTACGTTGCGATGCGTTTGGCTTCCACTAATCATATTTATTGGTACAAATAGCTTAGCATCGGCTGAAATGGACTCAGCTAAGCTATGTTTTTATATGGAAAGTAGCGTGCTATGGATGTGTGTTATGGATGGCTTCCCTACTATCAATACACCGCGTACTAGAGCTACGCATCTTTCTCGCACAGCAACTTTACGACAGCGCATCTTATTCGCACAGTTTTCACACAAGAAAGACCCCTAGCAGCAGCCAAAGTTGCCGCCACTCAACTTAAATAGAATACTAAAGCCAGTCTACAATGATATTAATAATTACAGGGAGTAAAATTGCCGATAGTAATCAATGTCGTCGCCATAAATAAATTGTACGAGGGGTTGAAATAGAGGGAGATGTATGCGAGGGTTGACTGCATGGGGGCGTTGCAATCTAATTAATGAAAGTAAGCGTAATTGTATTGAGTTTTTATTTGCTGAAATGCTATTAATATAAGCTTTGTCGGTACAGTGAGCTCAAGAGTGTTTGGACGAAATTGAAAATGGACTTTGCTTTTTGTATTATAGTTCATGCCATGGCTAAGTGCTGACTACTAAAATTGTGTACCTAAGTAAAGAAAACAGAAACTTTTCTTCCCAAAAATACGTGTTATTTATGAGGTAGAAACAAAGTTAAGAAACATCGAAAACAGAAAGCAATCAATGAATTACCAGCACATTGAACTTGAATACATACTTAGAAAACTTCTCCTGCTATTACTAAGGAAAATTCAGCTATATTCTAAGAATAAATTGGTTCGTAAACAAGAAGATTGCTACCATTATCGTGCAAAAAATATCAGAACCAACGATCTCTAGCAGAAATTCTTTGATGACGTCATCGTTCTCAAATTCAGAAGTTATAATTACATCGTCTGCTGTTTGTTTTAGCTGCGCAAGCTCAATGTTAGTTAAATACCTCTTGTTATCTCACACCGGTGTAGTCTAGATAGCTCCGGTCGAAACCGGTTCCGACCGGTATTGTTCCCTAACTTGATGTTTGTTCGTGATTGTATGTTATTGTGATAAGCCCTGTAGTTTGAATTACGTATGATAATTTTGGATTTTGGTCCGCGCAGTTTGGAGCGGAATATTTTGATAATGATATGTCTATTTGGGTTAACCGAGTTGGAAATTTTGTCGGTTTATTGGCTGGGTTTTGATTTTAGGATTATAGAGATAATGAAATCCTATTAGGACAACATCCTGCTTCACGTTATGCAAGTTTATCTACCAGTCATTGCGTAAAATTATACAGAAGACCACCGAGTATTAAAAGCCACGGAAAATGTCTAACATTAAGAAAATAAGGCTAACAAAAATGCTTTTTGGTCGAAAAAAATACAGCGTGTCATCAAAATTATTCAAATAAGGAAAAATGTGCTCCCGAGCATTACACTCCCACAAACTTTTTCTTACGGTGCCCGAGGGAAGGCTGCACCTAATCAAATAGAAAGTAATGCACAAAGGCAATTCTAAAGGCTCAAAAATAATCCTGTTGAACAGGAAACGCCATTTTTCCCCAAGAATTAACCCAAGAAACATTAAACTTAATTTACAAACATCCAGGCCATTTGTAAAAAAGAAGATTACCAACTCACTCCCTCAGTGAAGCACTGTATAATAACGCATTTGCGCACAAACAAAGCTTAAAAAAATGTTCAACATTTGTCTAAACACATTCATTCTCTTAAACAAATTAACTCAGGCTGGAAAAAAAGGTTTTTCTTTGGGAAAAATGTTACAAGGTATACTAACGATGAACGAATGAACAAATAGGCCGCAAATGAACGGCTAATGTCTGTTGACAGTGAATGATTTGCTACGTTGAACGAAGGGTTCAAAGGAACTGATCGAGTGACCGCTCGATACTTCGGCTTTTAAATTCAATTTATTGGTTTGTTTGTTTCTTGCATGGGGAGGCAAAGGTTTTGATATACTTACGTTTAATTTGCTTCTTTGAAAACGTTTTTCTTCGATATTTTTATTTTTTTATGAAATAGGCAAATGAACGATCAGACGGATCACCTGATGTTAAGCAATCGCTGCCGCCCATGGGCGTTGTCGGCCTTTTGAAAGTTGGGAATTTTAGGGTTGTTGAGGAATCGGGGATTGGGAAAAAGGTAACTGGGCCTCCGGTAACCTCACTTATACAACGAAACACAACGCAAGCCTTGTTTCACGTCGCTTTTCTGTGAGGCCGTGGTATCACTCGGGTACTAGATTCATGGTTGTAGTTTTCTTATTTCACAAATCAATACATTCCAAATCCTAAGTCTAATTCACCGTTTCTGATCATTAAGTAATTAAATGTTCATAATACATGAATGCATTTTATTTAAACAATTTTATTTATTTACATTTAAAAACATTTAACTGGTAATAAAACAGTGTATCTCGTTCCATACATTTTAAATACAAAGCGATCAATAAAATATTTGTAGTTGCGTCATGAACGATTGTGATTGTTATAGCTTTTACGATAAAACTACAAAAACCAATAGAAAGCATCGATAAAACAAATGCAACAAACATTTTTAAACCGAATTTTCTAGAACGTTCAATTTAAAATTCGAATGTTGTTTCCTATCAGGTTTATAATACACAGACAATTTGTAAAATAACAAAGGCTGAATGTAAATGTAAGGAAAAGAAAAAAAAACAGATTCGAATTTTAAATACAAATCCTAGGGAAGGTAAAGTTTCTAGGTCTCACAGCCAAGTCTAGTATTATTAGAATACTAACCTCCAAAATTGACGCACTTAGTTTTTACTGCAAGACTCCGCCGGCTAAACTTTAAAATTATACGGAGGGAATTGAAAATTTTTCTCAAAAACTTTGTTTGCGATATGAAATTGTGGATTTCGTTTGTGGATATTGTCATGTTTTTATTCAAATCTTTTTGTATACGGACTCAGCTAAAGTCGTTGACTGGATTATGATAAGTCTGGATAAACAATCACGTCTTATTATTTACTTATAAAAACGTTGCACTGTTTTGCATAATACGTTTAAACCAATTTATTTCAATAGATTTTTTACACGTCACGTTTTTCAGGGACGTAGATGTTTTCTAATATTTTTAAAAGAAACGAAGAACATCTTCATGTATAGGCGATGATCACTTTTATCTGCATATTATCCTTTCCTGCAAATTGTCTATTCTAATGGTATATCTATTGCCTAGCGGGTTTGCCGGGGCTCTGGCTCGAAAAGTAGGAGTAGGAACGGAGTGGGTTTTAGTGACTAAGAGTCTGACACTCCTTGCCCAAGGCGGGAAAAGTCATAGGATGATTTTGTCTCCCTCAAAAAAGCAAGATTGGTACGAAAATCATATTGTTATAAGAATTGGCCTTCACTTAAACCTATGAAATTGAAAACTAAAAATAAATCACTAACGAATTCCATAAACGACCACTCAAACCCAAAAGTAACTGCCAAACGAAATAAACATCGAAGCAATATACAGCGAGGATATTATTAGTGAAATATGTGTTAAATTGCTCAGCAGTGAACGTGTTCCACGGGCAATCTTTGTGTCGTGCGACACGACATTGCTGTCAACTTTAAAAGCAAGTGACTTGTCGCATTATCGCCTGGCGTTGGTTATTATAAATAATTCAATACCCACTGTTCCAAGCTACTGTTGGAACTCGTAAAATTCTCGCTTGTGTTGTGTTAGGTACTTAATGTCTCGGTTGTGAATAATTTTGGGGGGAGATAGGTGGGGTATAGTGTTTGGTATTGTGTGTAGTTTTGGTAGTGGTATGTTTTAGTTGTGTGTGCGTGTGTGTGTCTGGCTGGCTTACTGGGGCTCTGGTTTAAAGAGTAGGAACGGGTTTTTAGACAGTAAGAGTCTGACACTCCCTCTAGCCTCACGCAAGGCGGAAAAAATCATTGGATGATTTGTGTGTGTGTGTGTGTGTGATATAAATATACGTAGAAGCTATTTCATAATGTTAAATGCAATGTTTTTTATTAAGTCTTTGACAGTCAGTAGAAAACTGTTGAATGGAAATTCTCCGCTAGCGTCGATCTCTGATGTCCCTAATGGCGTTAACGTATTCATGTTACATGTGTAAGCTTTGTTTCATACTATGTCACTAAATTAAAGTATAGTCTAAAACAAATAAAAAAGATCACAACTGAAAGCAAATAAATTAAAGATTTTCGACAATAAATAAGAGGTATTATTATTATACCTCTTAATAAAAGGAAACAAGATTTTACCACAAAATAATCAAAAATTTGTAGCGACACTGACAAATGACAGAAGTCGCACATAGACTATCGACGAGCAAATCAATGGATGACGTCATAGATATCCTGCATCGCACATACGAAGTTTACATGCGAAATAACACGGATAGAAAATCCCAACGAACAACATTTGGGCAGAAAGCCCACCAGGCACGATCACCTCGCCTGGTCGGAGGATCCTCCTTTTCTTAGGGAACTTTACTCTCTGTTCCCTAAAAATTCAACATATCGAAGTAAAGTGGGGCGAAAAAATAATATCTTCACCATTTTCTAGTCAGCGTCAGAGTACATTTACTGGTTACGTGTGGAAAGCGCTTTGACGCTAACGAAATTGAAACCTTCCAGAGTTATGTGTGCTGAGATCTTATTTTCGCTTAGATCCTTTCAATAAAGTGTTACATTGTCAAAGGAAACAATATTTGCTGTTAGTTTTCCTCCACCAGATGATGAACTTATCAGATTATTTTGTTTAAGCATAAGAAAGAAAACTGTTGAAGGCAAATCAAACAGTGGTGGTAAAAGTGTTAAATAAATCTTAAATTATGATTTTATTGTAACTTTCGTGAGACATACTAAATTAGTTATTATGTTATCGGCTTACTCACGTATTGTTTTGACGAGGAACTCGACTGTAGCAGCGCGACAATCGTCGCGTCGTGTGTCGCGGAATGCTGCTCATGAATATGAGCCTCTAGCATGGCTTGAAACTAGTCGAGTTCCTCGTCAAAACAATACGTGAGTAAGCCGATAACATAATAATTAAATCTTAAATTATTGATAAAAACGTCCTATTAAAAATTTTAACGAAATAGCTTTCCTTCTGACTAGCGTCAAATTCCCGAAATAACTATCGAATATTTTCTGAATAAAGTATAATGAAATTAGCTGCTAGAAATGACTGAATGTTAACTTTAAGAATTTTGTCAACATTCCAAAGTCTTATTACGAAAACAGTAAAAAAAATCATGAAATTTCAAAATATTATAGAAATAATCCAAAAAGTATTAAGTCTTCCTGAAATTAAATTTAATGTCTTATACATATAGATATTTGAAAAGATCTTAATAGAACATCAATATTGAGTATAAAAATAAGCTTTAATACGTTTTCCTACTGATCTAACAAAGAAACGAAAAGCGTAAAGCAAGGAGGTTTCTTATCGGCCCGCATATGTTGCAAGCCTTGACTGAGCGAAACGATTTATTAGGGTACTCGTAAGATCTAGCCTACCTGATTTACTAAAATATACTCAAGAAAATATTCACACGCTTAACTTTCTAGGGATTCTCATTATTTTTTGGAGAAACAGCATACATATAGGACTTTAAAAATGGACCTGGATTTTATGTTTGGACTTCCTAAAATTGTACGATCGTTTGGTGGATAACAGTATTCTTTAACATTTCGATGACCTAACTATGATCCCTGGGCCCACTTAACGTAAAGATTATGTGAAAACGAGGCCTTGTTCAGCAATAGAAGCTGGTGATTCAGTTAACGCATCCACGTAAAATTTTTAATACATCGTTAAAATTATTTAGTGGAAAATGTTCTTAATTTCCATTTAGAGTGAGCGCTTAAGAATTCCAAACTGGTAATACCCATTTAACGTCTATAATAAAATTGGCCTCGAGGCAAATTTCAAATTATTCCCTACAAGTTATCTCACCCTCATCCCCTCAGTGCGCGGTATCGTTGTGAACTCAACATCCAAGTCCACGGCTGAAAGATCCTACTTCGGAAACTCACGGAACTAGAAGAATGCTGGGGAAAATAAATTGTGGAGTAAGTTCTAAGCTCTTGTACACAAGTTTTCTAGAGTCTTGATCTCAAACTGATCGTTAACGTGCCTTTGGTTCCTTTGTCAGACCAGCTTTACCTTCCAAAGAGTTTTTGATAAGAAAAATGCTATTAAAATTTCAGTTGCTCTCAGAATAATCGAGTTTCATATGTTTATGAGTCTTCAATATCACAAATGAAATTCGAGATGAGAAATGATGGTTGATCCGAGACAGACAGACCAACTTCATAATTTCAACTTTGTTAAGACGCTACGAAGTTAATTTAACTAGTTTTTAATTATGCAATTTTTAGTTTTAAGCTCCACAAAGCCGGAGATTTTAACGCTTTCTTGTTCTACTGTTTCTTGTTTTACGCTGTATTAGCTAAATTAAGGTTTTCGGGGTTACAGAAGGATTATCTTTTATCTTTTACGTAATTATGAATTAGAGAAGTTTGCTACACCCTACAGTTTCTTAAAGTCCACAGTCTTAGAGTTTTATTGGCCTTACAAAATTATGTAAACTCAAAATATTCGTTCAGTGTTATTTTTAACCGACTTCAAAAAGGGAGGTGATTAAGTAAGTTTCTCGCGTTTGGCTGAACTAAGTATAGGGTGTTTCAGACTTAGGAGAACAGTTTTAGGGATATTGACTGACTTAAAAAATTAAGACGGTAAAGAAAATTTAAGTTCTTTTAAAAATAAAATATAAATCGTTGTCCCACACTGAGATTTCTTCTGTGTCGTGGGTGCGTTTCCAAACATATAAGTTCACAATACACATGACACTCAGACACGAAACAACAATTTGTGGATCACACAAGAGTTTCTCTATGCAAGATCGAACCCGCTACACGCTGCGCGGCAGCTAGTTACCCAGCCATTACGCCAACCGTACAGCCAACATTAATTTCTGAATGATAAAATTCATATAAGGCGTTTAACGATAATATACATTTAATAGGAAATCTGGCTCAATATTTTATTATAACGATCGCCAATACTGATTTAATATAGCTCCGGGCTTTTACCAAATTAAAATATTAATAACGTATTATATTATCCACGCGAGGTATGTAACTATGGGCGTATTTCTGGAAATAGGTGTGGTTTTATAGGATTACATAATAATAGCTTGTGTTATTTACGATATTGATTATATTTTGTTCAAAGAAGTTGTACCTGGTTGTAGGTAAGTTGTACCTTTTTGATGATGTTTCTTTTACACTACTTGCGTACTACAATTGTATGATAGGTAACTATGTCTCTCTCTTATGTTTTTATACCTATATACTTAGTAAGGAGTGAGTAATATCGCTTGTTTTGCTAAAGTTAGTTTAAATTAAAATACAGTTATTGGTTTTCAACAGCTGCAGGCAGCAAATTTATTTAATGCCATACTAATTACCTGTTCCATATCGACGACAAGGAAATAACTCTATTTTACAGGTCTTACTAGGTTGTATATTACATTGTTTCCTTCAAAAATTCTGTCTTCCCACCGTACTCACAATCATTTAATGGTTACTTAACCCAGTCCTAAGCAATTGTTTTCGTAACAAAATCGTTACTAAAGAACAGTTTACGTAACCATTAAAGGTCTCTGAATGCAGCAGTTAGGTTCTAGGAGAATTTCTATTTTACTCATAATATAAACTTAGTACCAAAATGTAAGCTTACGTTGCAGCTATAACTATCAGGTAGGTTTACCAGTGTGGCACTCGACTCCCGAGGCAGTCCTCAACCAAACAATACCGTCTACACACTGCAAGAGCGAAATTGCAGCCAAGTAGCGCGGTCTAAGTGAGGAAAGGGAGCCTTTCTATATAATTATGTACTCATCATGTTAGATGACTACATAGTTGGTGCTGTGGCTAGGCAGCTGGCTGCCGCGCAACGTGTAGCAGGATCGATTGATTGAACAACTCTTTGTGTGACCGTTAAGTTCCAAAATACCTAATAGTGTTACGCTAACGTGGGCGCGCGGCTCCTCTCTGTCAACAGCTGATCATGGGAAAGCAGGCGCGCGAAATTAAAAAATTGCGCACGCCTCTTGTTTTGTTATTATGATAAAAATAAAACTAATATGTATAGAAAAAAGTTTCTTTGATAAAGTTGTTTTTAATCACGAGTACAAACACGTGTCTAAATATCGTTCACTAATTACCAGTCACTCTATATAGCCGTACATTATATCGACCAGATTGGCTATATATTAAAGACAAGCCAAAATAAAAGTACCCTTAATAAGACAAATAATAAAGTGGTTTAAAAATGAGAATTATACCAAAACCACAACATATTTGTAGAAACGTACATAAATTATTATAGTCGTGACATAATTATCTAAGTTACGAAGCTTCGTAAATTACTTTCGAGTTTGAATTATCATGAAGCTATTATAAAAGTTTACCAAGAAATTGATAGCTGTATTAGGAACTATTAATAATGTTAGTTATAACTAGTTGCTAAGAAGTATTATTGAGTTCGTTGTTTCAAATTGTTACAAAAGACAATTATGGTTTGTAACAATGTAACAATTGGTTAAGGTATGACATCGTGTAAAGATAAATTTATTAAAAAAAACACAAACATCCATTGAAAAATTGTATTAATATTTTTCAACAACTCAAAAAAAAAAAAAAGAAAATTGCGCTTATAACATCACATACAACCTCTTTTTTTCATATTATTATTTCAACACTAATGAAATATTTCTAGCAGACAGAACATGTTATTTTAATTAAAAACTTCTCACTTTTTTCTTTAGAGAAAGAAAATTGTTGAATTTTTTTACTTATATTCATATTTTGTATCTTGAAAGTATGGAATACTACTATCAATAGTAGCAACTAAGCTAACAGCCTGGCCAACCTGGTCACCTGGTGGTACATGGTCACCATTATCTGAATAAACTTCAATACCAATGACGTCACGAGTGCGTTTGCGACAGTAAAAACTGAACCCGAACTGAAACAGTGACGTAATAAAAGCATTACGTCACGCTTTCTCGTTTGTATTCTGCGAGAGGGTAGAACTTCACCGGTCGAGTCGAGACAAGTAGTCCATCAAAAATAGATTTTCAACCATATCCTTTCGCAATAAAGTTGAAAACTTATTGAAAGATTTCACAGAGGTTTATGTAGATATACTGTAGTTTAAATAAAACTATGTATCTACCTCAATCTTCCAAAGGATATAACGAGATTAAGTTTCAACTATATATTTTCCTTGCTTTTAATATCATGAACTGCGCGGGCGATATCATAATCTTTTAATGCACGCTCGAGTCGCTTTACCCGACTAGTGAAAACAATAAAGGAGGTTTGAATTTTTCATAACGCTTGCTTAAGTTTTATTTATAGGAACAACAAACTCGTTGAAAATGTTTGTTCTGCTCGGGTATGGACGAGGTAATGTCCACACAGGAACATTCTGGGCGTATATTCTAGAACTATTTGAAATGTCGATATGTTTTTATTTTGTCTGCAAATCCGATAGATTTTTTATAGAAATGAGAAGGTTTTGTTGTGTTAAAATGAGAAGAAAATTCGATACACCTTAGTTTTAATATGTAGTGAATAATGAAGCATGGATTAATCGAGAAGAGCTCTACTAGTTTCAAGTAACAACGGGACTCTTATTTGAAAGTAGGTAACGTCACCGCGCCGCGTATGATGCTCATAAACAAGAATCCATCGTCACTCGAAACTAGCAGAGCTTTTAATTAATTCATTTAAGTAAGCCGTTATTTTCAATTGATTTAGTATGTCTTTTACACAAAGTAATGAAACAATTTTGAAATCCTACTCTACACACCATACATAGAATATCTGACAAAGTACCATATAGTACCAGTGTTAGCACTTGACGCATTAGGATTACTGTACAATGTGACACTAATTACCATTGCAACGTCTACGTACGTGATTGGTCATTTAAGTACTATTGACGCGGTTAGTCCGATAATTTACTTATCTGCTGTATAGCCTCAATCCTAGCTTGAATATCTAGTTACCTGATTGATTATATGTTCAATCGATTGTTCTAGAGTGTCATTGTGTTGATTTGGTTGAGATTCTTGACTTGAAGTCTTCTTGATGTTTCAAATTCCTTTTGATTTAAGTGACGAATGTGATTTGAAGATGGCGAGAGTTGCCTGGTGTTGAGAATAATATGAGATAAAGAGTACAATATAGTAGGTATTTATTTAGACTGTATACTATTATGTGTTTAAGTCTTTGACTGCCAGTAGAAAACTCTCCGCTAACGTCGGTCACCTGTGACCACTACGGCGTTCAATGTGTTAATAATAGACAATATCTAAAGTTATCAGCGAAAAATACCCAAAACATGATACAATAACAAAACAACTATGGAACAATACGCAATCCCATAGCGTCACAGGCTTAGTACGAGTTTGCTATTACGGTTAATGAGATCGAATGCGAACGCGTTCGACGCTTTCATTGGTTGGTTCATTTGACCTGGCCAATCAGAGCACCGAACACGTTCACGTTTCGTCTTCGTACTAAGGCTACAGTTATTGCAGGACGCTTTACAAACTCGCTGACATTGCCATCATCTTTTCCTTTTGAAAATTGAATTGTAACATATTTAGGGACCCTTATAGAGGAAATTAAATGATCAAAATAACACCTCCTATCCTGTAGGATATTACTCATTACTGTTGTTCCCTCTTACTGGGACGGACGCTTTATAGCTAATTCTCATGGACAGGCGCACGTCGAACTATCCTTTGTTTTTAATTCTTCAACCGATTTTCAACCTTAGGTACAATTTGGTATTAAGTCTAAAATGTATGAAATGTTAATATTGCTTATGTAACTGTTCAAAGAGTCTCGACTAGTTTTAAGTACAACCAGGGCTGATATTATGAGTAACATTTGTGATGACGCTTGTTCAACTTCGGTGCAGTTTTTTCTCAAGTATATCTCAATAATGAATTTAGAATTTCTCACAATAGTTATCTATCTATACTATACTAATATATAAAGCTGAAGAGTTTGTTTGTTTGTTTAAACGCGCTCCGGAACTACTCGTCCGATTTGAATAATTCTTTTTGTGTTGGATAACGCATTTATCGAGGAAGGTTATAGGCTATAAAACATCATGCTACGATTAATAGGAACCGAGCAGAGCGGGTGAAACCGCGCGGAAGCAGCTAGTTATCTATAAATATCGATAATTTATAATACCTTATTGTGTTGGCATCTTGTTCCCTATAGTAAGAATTTTATTCATACATCAAGGAGTTTTAACTGCCCAGTATAAAAATCCAATTCCGTAATGGTTGTTTGTTATTAAATCGTTAAATATTTATGTACAACGATAAAGTTCTAAGAACGTCGATTTTTCAAATTGAACTTTAAAAGTTTTCTTTTACGGTTGAATTTTGTTTTCTTATGATTTTTATTAATGACTAGCTTTTGCCCGCGACTTCGTTCGCGTGGAATAGTGACTTCCGGCAAATTTTTGGTTTTAATCACATAGTTCCCGATCTCGCGGGATCTCTTCAAAAATGAGATGTGGAAGATATTCCAGGGAACTCTTCAAAAATCAACATAATGAGCTCTGCGTTTGAATTTAATAGATGTATACTCACTTAGGGCATTGAAAAAATAGTTTAAAAACGGACTTAAACTAACTTAAAACTAAAGAAAGCTACGAATTACGAATTTATAACAATTAAAAAAGAAACTATATTACAACCTATCCTCTATGCTATAATAACCAAGCTTAAACTAAATAATTTAAAAGAAACGACTTAAATCTAATCTAATTAATTTATAAATTAGACTTACAATTTTATTAAAAAAACTAACTACAGTAACTACTAATAATCGATATCAAACTAAACCTACGTTAAATAGTTTAACCAAAAAAGCCAGGAAAACCCAACAAATAAACTTATTAATTGACAAATACAACGAAACCAATTTAGAATATACGAAACAGCAGGACCACTACAGACAAATAATCATACGACTGATAATACACTTTTTCTACGATAGTACCGAAGCGCTCGGCCGATACCCAACCAAATGAATGTAACGAAACCATAGCGCGATCTATTTCGATCCCAACGCCATCTATCGAGGATAAAGAAAACTTGGATTATTTATATACTCCGTTCGGGCATTTTCTTTGTACTAAAAGTTTAATTATATTGATATTATATTATTTTTTTCATACCTTTTTACCCGACTGCCAAGGAAGGGTTATTACTATTTATTTACTTTTTTCCGATGAATTAAAACAATAACATGAACCGAAGTCGTGTAACGATCGACATAGAATTATCTATACTCCGTTAGAGCGTTTTCTTTGTACTAAAAGTTGCATTATATTATATTTTTCATGGCTTTTTACTATTTTGTAAAAACAAATTTCCAATGAATTAAAACAACAACATGAACTGAACAATTGTAGTGACACCATTGCGCGATCACCGCCATCTATCTACGGAGTATAGGAACAGCTTTTTGAAATAAAAACTATCCTATGTCCTTTCTAAGGTTCTAAACTATATCTGTGCCAAATTTCAACCAAATCCGTCAAATAGTTGCGGAGATTAATGGTATAAGCATAGAATGTTCGACGTGATTCTTTAATTTGACATAACTTTTTTATTTATGAACCGATTGACATGAAACAAACACTAAATGTAAATTTAAGCATCCCACAATATATTCGTGAAAACCGCATCCAACCCGGATCAGCCGTTTCTGAGATTAGCGCGCACAGACGAACAGACAAACAGACAAACAGACAAACAGACAAACAGACAAACAGACAAAAAAAAAGTTAATTACATTTTTGGGTTCGACATCGACATAACAATAACCCCTGCTATTTTTTTTATTTTTATTTTCAATGTACAGACAGCACTTTTCTACGATTTTATTATATGTATAGAAAAATAGATGAAATAATGCTCATGCCTGAGGTATCAATTAGATTTAAAGAATGGGGACTTTAGTTTGATGCAAATAGTTATTACTACTACTTGAGACGTGGGCCTACCCACGACTCTAATAACTTCTACCGCTTTGGACTTTTTTTGTCTTACTGACTAAAAACTATCCCGTTCCTACTCCTGCTTTTCGAGTCGGAGCACCGCTGGGTAGTCCGCAGCTCCGGATCAGGCATCAGCCCCACTGGGGCCACATCTGTGGTGGGTTAGGTAGACCATTAGGTCTATCACTTCTATAAGTACATATTGATGTAGTTTATGTTACTTTAGACTATGTGGAAAAACCAATAAAGATGGCTGACATACATTTCAATAGATGGTGATGACAAATAAAGACTTGGACATTGATATTTTGCTCAGTTCCTATCCATGTAGATCTTTGTCTTAAATTGATGTTTACCTTAGATTCGTCATAAGATTAATATTATTACTCAGTAAGTATGGGCGCAATTTGAGAATTGCTTATTATAAGACGTTTTTTTTAACCCATCAGCTTGGTTATGTCAACCACGAAAGTAGTTTCCAAGCCATTTCAAAACCATGAGTTTTGGCATAAACATAAGTCTTTGGGATATACGGAAATAATGTGATATTGCAAATGTATATTGTCAACAAATAAAATAAGTTAATGCTATTCGGATTGAGGTTAACGATGGATTTGTGAATATTGTACAATACCGTTTTTATCGTCCCGCTTATGTTCATGTTGGCATGTAGCGTAGAGTTTAATATTCTTATGATTGCAATAACCATACATTTATGATGGAAAAGAAAACTATAGAACTAAATGACTTATAAAAACTATATCTCGGCATCTAACTACAAAAATGAATAACCGATCTCCCTTCAAAATCTTTGAATTAAAGAAAAGAAAATATTGTAAATTTTTACGTTAATAAAACTATGAGGGGTGGTGACAGCACCTCCCACGAGTGGTCGAGGGTTAAGTAAGTGTTGGAGAAAATAATAATTATTACATGTTTCTTTTTGCCTATCGTCTTTATGTCAAGTTACTTATGCGTCTACCACACGTGCATGCTTGACCGCAGTTTTACTTGCGCATGCCAGTTTGTACACTGAACACTGTGCGTGTAGTTGGTAAAACGGTAGCATGCGCAAACTCCAATGCTTGGCTTGATGGTTTTTAAACTTGCTTGAAATTCTGGCATGCGCAAGCTATACTTGTACAAACTTGTCTGCGCGTGTGGTTGGTAGTTCAGTGTTCAAGCCGCTCTCAGTTTAGTCGAGTGGAGTAACTGTACGCGCACGGTCGTTAAAAATGGCGGATTTACGTACATACAATCGACAGTTCGTTACTGAATTCATTGAATTATATAAATCTCTGCCCGCACTGTGGAAGATCAAATAAAAATCTATTCAACAGCCATTTTTTTGTACACTTTGACAGTTACTTTTGTATTTTCTTTTTTTTTCACAAGCAAACACTTGAAAAATAATAGCAGAAGAAATAGTTCTTCATTGGGAAACATTGTTTCCACGTCGACGATGTCGACAAGAATGTGGCTTGCGCGTACTTAACTGTGCCGTGTGGTAGACACATCCGTGTTCAGTCTTTTCATGTGACAAGCATGTGCAATTAAAACTGTGGTCAGGCATGCACGTGTGGTAGGCGCATTAGTCTCGCTTCATTCTTCTTTATCAGACGTCTTCCCCTTTATCAGATTAAAGTATTTCCGAAACCGATATGACCTTCAAACTTTGAAGAAAATAGCGTATTCCTTTTTAAAAGTCCGGCAACGCACCTGTGACTCCTCTGGTGTCGCCCATGGCCACCCGTCCATGGGCGGCGCTGATCTCTTACAATCAGGTGATCCGTCTGCTCGGTTGCCTATTTAATAAAGAAAAGAGGTATTTTCACATTCATTCATGAAAGAAAAAAGGTCCGTTCCTGGACAAAAGTCCAGATTATGTCAACATTAGGTTGTCTGTAATTAGACACTAACATTAACGAGTATGTCTCCGTGTGATTACTATTGCGTGCCATTTGGGTAATTTGATGAGTCCACTCCTATCTGACGCAGCAATCGAATTAAAACAATATCCTTGTGTTGGTATTTCCTTAGAGGACTTCGGGTATTGTTGAGGTTTTGTGTTTCTATTTTTGCTTTTCTGAGACTATAAAAATAGACTATTATTTTGATAATATTTTTTACACATATGTTCAGGAATCGAACCTCTTACTCGGCAGTCACATTTAAACGACTTCAATAATGAAATAATCATTTATAATCAGTTTGTATTTATTACAATAAATTATCAAAGAAAGGCCTTTAAACATTACTGTTAACTTTCAAAATGTATCTTCTAAAGCATAAAAAAGACATAGCTCATCTTTGATACTTTACCAATATGTATCTCGTACTCAATATGTATCTACACTCCATTTTCATCTCCAAAATATTCCACACGTACTACATGTTATCCAATCATAGATCTAGATTGCTCTGTTATTTCGTCACCTGTCTTCATACTATTGTGTTTCTGATACTGTATCTACTATGGTTTATATTGCTTTGGCAATTCTAATTTGTATTGACATTGTTTAAGTCATAACATTGGCATATGTGTTAGTGTATTTTTGCATGATTTCTCAAAGAACTAACTGACTCTGGAATAAAGATGGTGAAGCTGATTTTCTCTTAGCGAAATTTGTCCTCATTGTCGAAGGTCATTACCCCGACAAACACTTTCTCATTGTCCAATCGTTCGTCCTATTCTCAATTAGGGTGTTTTTTCAACAGAGATGAGCTATGGTACGTTGCTGTGGATGCCTTTGGCTTCACTAATCATATTCATTCTCATTCAACATTGGTGGTCGGACTCAGCTAAGCTGTTTTTATATGAAAAGATGCGTGACTACATGCTGCCATGGGTTTTGGATGCGT
Organism: Spodoptera frugiperda; assembly: GCF_023101765.2. Taxonomy (NCBI): domain Eukaryota; kingdom Metazoa; phylum Arthropoda; class Insecta; order Lepidoptera; family Noctuidae; genus Spodoptera; species Spodoptera frugiperda. The sequence continues at coordinate 1,895,477 of NC_064237.1, forward strand.
GCTATGGATTTATGGATGCGTGCTATGGATGCGTGCTAGGAATGCGTGCTATGAATGCGTGCTATGAATGCGTGCTATGGATCGCTTCCCTATTATCGATACATCGCATACTCAAGCTGGACATCTTCCTCGCACAGCTACATAGTTTAGTATCGGTGGAATCGGTCACATAGTTTCCCAGCTTAGCTATTACATATTCGTAGCATAACCACATAGCACATAACTGGTGAAAAAACTCCCTAATGTGGATGTTTGAAGTAGAGCTTATTGCCTCTGACATTTTGATTCTGCCTCTTAAATGTCAATCACCCTAATATAAGAACATGACATAAATATACCAATACCAAGTCTTTTTTTGTATTTTTCTTGTTTATATCAATCTACCGTATTACGGTAGATGGCAATTTTTTATTATGTCCGTCTTGTAGATTATTATAAAACCACCGAATTCACCGAAATCTACATATTTTTTATTTTCTTACGGATACAAAGATCGGAGATAATATAAATAAATCAATATATTAGATTAATTTGAAGGATCGCATGACATCACTTGTAGATGTATTATACGTAGAAATGACGAATTTGACCATCTTTAAACTACCCTATACATATATTTAACCTAACCCTAACCCTTTTTAAGGAAACAAAAAAAATACTTTCTAATAATTTTTCGTTACTTAGCTAACGTATTCGTAGATTTTTACACTCCGACTTAGATGTCACGATCATCCCTATTGTTATCGCTTATTACTGCTCCTAAAGGGGTGTGTACATCTGACTGGAAATTTAATTTACATTACGAGTATTACACACTCAATATACTGCTCTACTTACTACATCAAATAGCTACGTCAAGCATAAAGCGTATAATGTTACTCTCATAACGTCAATTTCACACAATCCAAACCGCATGATCTAAAATTACTTAGTGAATTTCAAACCACTCGGTTGATTGCCCTTATCAACACTGATTGCTGTGTGAAAACCATCTGATACTCACATAAATTATTCCGAATATTGTATTGTCATTCATTTAATGACTCTGTTGTTATTCAGAATTATTGTTATTCGTATGGAATCTGAATAACTTCGTTGTGTGTAAAATGATAGGTTCGAGTGTTTCATGAAACCCAACCCAACATTTTATTGTTAATTTTGATGTTAAAATTGTTTCGTCGTATTTTCAATTGTGTTCTTTTAGTCCGATTATTATTAAAGCTGCGGCTCATTACAAAATTCCTATAATTGTAACGAATAACACACGTATATAAATCACACATGACATAAAATAACAATTTGTGAATCACAGTGAAATGGTTCGCGAAGGAATCAAACATGCATGTACCAAGCAGCCAGCACATTTAAGCACCTACCCTGTACTATTGCTTACCTTTTAAGAGCATAACAAGAATCATCTTACTAACATTATAAATGGGGAATATTGTGTGTTTGAGTATATGTTTCTTAATCAATCACGTCAAAAGGTCTGGAAGAATCGGGATGAAATTTCGAATAGAGGTAGAGTATGGTCTAGAATAACACATAGGCTACTTATCATCCCACGAGAAAGCGGACAAAGCGGCTGGCAGAAGCTAATGTACAATAATATAGGTATGAAGTTATTCAAACCAAAAAAAAAGTAAAGAAAGAAAGATCATTCTTCACAAAACATGTCTGTTACGCGATTTTGAACCTTGCGGAGGTAAATTTAGCTCAAGAGAGCTCCGCAAACATTCTATATTGGAGTACGGTTTCTCGAGTTAGTTTTTAGATCAATCATTGTTACTTGAACTTAGTTTACACTGAATTTCCGTTCATAGGATAATATATTATTCAAATATCAAGGTAGAAACTTTGTTAAAGTCTAATTTACCTTGTGGAGATTGTATTGTGAAATGTATTTGTATGTTTGATATAAGCTTAGGTTAGATTTTTTATTTTGAAATAAAAATGTAGTAACGTTTTTAATTCTTACTTTATTTAACTACAGTACAGTTTATTGACGTTATTTTAGTGCTGAACGCCTACGCGCTCCTATGTATCAAAGCATTTTTGTGAAAGTTTGAAAATGCATCAAATTTTACACCTAACAAATAAACACGCATTGATCACGGAAACTCAAAGGCGGGATTCTGAATACACAATTCATGCCATTCTCTATGTATCATGTTCCATAACCACGTTCCTTCAATACCAGTAATTCCGTAATAAAGTTCGGTGAAATAAAATAATAGGCGATCTATATCATATCTCCGAATCAATTTACGGCTACATGTCTATTACTCGCTTTTGTTCGACACAAAAATTGCGGGGAAATATACGGAGCTCTGTTTATGACGTGGCCATTGCTCACAATAAGAGAACCACATAAATTAGGCTCGAATAAACAGTACACTTATTCCGAACGAGCCTCCCGCGACTTATTACCCAAGTCCTAAAACCCCAAGCGAAAATCACTGCTACCCACCAAATATACGGGTCAAAATTCTATGAAAACGTTACAGAGTAATCCCAATTGACTAATCTGGGAACACTCTGTCCGCCTTTCGCAGATGTCGATCGATTAATCTTGGCATCGGAATTATTCGGGCTGTTGACTGGTTGCCATGGCAACGGGCCGGGTCCTGGGCCCCGATCCCGGGTTTCGCAACATGAAGGGATTGATTGAAAAAGATGGAAATGCAAATACCATTGCAATATAAATAGCTGTTTGATTTTTGTTGGTGTTTGATTTAAAATGTTTCGGCTTTACTTTGAATGGGATGAGCTATTGAATTGATCTAAAAACAAATCTGCATCGGACTTTATTTTGGAGAAAGTAAATATTCAGGAATCAGCTTTTTAGAAAATTTTACCTTAGAGCCCTATTTATGAATAATGTATGAATAATAAAACAGCATTTCTAGTAGACCTTACTTAAAAGACGTCCAAAGCCATGCGTCAGCAACACTCCGACCACCCGGTAATCAATTTCACACCACGAACTTTACTTTTGACCCCTATTTATAGTTTGAACAGGCTCCTATCGGATGTGAAGAGCCGTAACACAATTTGCCCTTGCCCACTCTGTACCCGAACCACGAACCCAACCGATCCGAAAACGATACATTACCCCACATGCAAATTCCATAAAATAACCCTAACAAAAACCATGTCCCCGCGGATATCCGAATAAATCCGCCAATAAAATATCGGGTTGCCGGTTGTTTATACCGGCCGGTTCCCGAGTTATGACCACGCTGGTTGCTAAGTAACGACCGCCCGGCCAAAACGAATAATATTTTATTTGGTAACCGTAATGCACTCAAGAAAATTGAGTCCGTACTCCGTATGAAATAGGGTACGTCTGAATCAGCGGTTTTATTTATTTGTGAAAAATTTTCTCCAGAGGCGCTACTGCTGTTGTGATATTAACCGGGATGATATTACCTCGAGTTTTCATTTGTACGAAGTGACTTGTTTATTTATGAAATCTTACTTACCTGGCCTTCTCACTATTTTTCTTGCACGTGATATAATACTCCTGAGCTTTGGAGCTACTCTCTCCGAGGCTGGCCGGGCTTTGGCTACCGCAATAGTTCTAGTATATCCGTGACCAAAATACTCAAATAGACTCAACATCTGCAAAGAATAATGTTATATAGTTTGGTGTTAGATACACATTATTATTTATCACGTAAAATATTGTTTCAATTGTAACATAAGCTTTATTTTTATGCCGCAGTAAGAAGGCTATCTTTTTGTGTGAATTCTCGCAATAAAATGTATGTAATCCTTTTCAGCTGTCCAATTACAGGGCAACTGTACCAATATTTTTGTCACCCCGTATAATCACTGGCTTTTAAAAATATCACAATCTAATACTGACCGATAAAACACCTAATTAACAATAAAAAAACCGCCATTCCATATTCCATTTCCAAACCCATTACCACTTGCCAATTGGTCAGCAACAGACCAATCAGGCGGCCGCAATTTAGGAACGTTACATTCAAAAACAGTGCTCACAAAACAATTCGGATCGGGCCAGTTGAGTCTCGCAACTCGTTAATGTCAGGTCATTATCCACTAAACGGTATTACATCCTGAGGGGATACAACCATCCGGACTAGTACGTGAATGTGAATGTTAGAACTAGAGGAGCAAATTGAATTAGGGTTTAAAATGCTCTTTGTATATAATTTTAGGGTTAAATTGGGATTTTGTATGTAGAGGCTGTACTTGGTTGTTTGGAGTTGGTCCTTTTTTGGAGGTGAAACTTTAATATTGTTTATTACTCTTTACTTTTCAATTCGACATGAATAAATGAACAACACGATAAAAATCATTAATTGTTAATTTATTCATTAGAATAATTTATTAAATGGTAATTTTAATGTTATCGGCTTACGTAACTGTTTGACGAGGAACTCGACTAGTTTCAAAGTTTCAAGCCATGCTAGAGGCTCATATTCATGAGCAGTATTCCGCGACACACGACGCGGCGACACGCTGCAACTACTGATTCATTGTTATCATGCATTGATTGTTAAAATCAACGACACAACAAAATAAATAATGACCTTGCCTACACATACAGTGATACAGTCCACGAAATTGCCAAAATAGTCATTCACAGCTACATTACATCTACACAACAACTGGAACTGCGTACAAATGTGTGCTCGCACCACATAATATGCTTACAAATGGCCATCTTTTTCCAAGTAACCTTCCCCGACCTCTAAGTACTCTTGTACATCGTTTGCGCGACCTACGAAGCCGTTAGCGCTGCCCCTTCCAGGGATATAGAGTTACTAGATAGCTTATCTAGTAATGGCTAAACTTAAGCTTGGATTTTACCATTTATGAGAATGTTGATGTCGAATTCAGGTGTTATTAAGAGTCAAAGTTAGTAGTTAATTGATAAAAATATGTATTTAGTTTTGAAGTCGGAATCGTTTTTGTAAATGAAAACGAACTGGTTTTATCCTATAGATAGATGAAAATTATGAGAAAAATAAATAAACAGTAAAATAAGTAACGAGTATACACTGAGTAAGACTTAAGCTTTTTGAAATATAATGTCATTTTTTGTTATTAAATTATTTTTTTATGGTATAAGCCGGTAAAATAGCAGACGGCTTACCTGATGGTAAGCAATCGCCCATGACTCTCCCACACAAATAAAAAAAATATAAAGATTATCAAAAGCCTCAATAGGTAAAATCCGCTGCCGTTATAAGCAAAGCGTATCTAGCTAGTCCTACATCCATGACCAAACCAGTGTAATTGTTTCACCCCGATGTCAACTATATTCATTTCAGTAATAATGTGGCTATTCTTTCAGTTACTGTTATATTCTACGTAATGAGAGCGTCGAGTTTATTTCGTGTCAATTGTTTCTAATAAAATTCTATTGTGTTAGTTTTCACTGAATAGTTTTAGTTGATGAAAATGTACTGATTTCATCGTTAAGCTAACTGGTTCGGTTTTTCTGATGCTTAGATCCGGCAATTTAATTTTTAAATTTTGTGGAAAATCAGTTAAATTCTATCATCATCATCATCATATCAGCCACAAGACGTCCATTGCTGAACATCCCCAATGACTTCCATGTAGGCTGGTTGGGTACATACGCATAAGTAAAATGGATGTGTCTGTTTGTAATAGTAAAATAACTACTTTTTGCTACGCTTATATTATGAACATGCACCAAAATATTCTAAATTTTTTGTCTGCCTATTTCTCTGTATATTTGTCAGTCTACGTGTTTTTTCTAGCTAATCTCTGAAATTTGATTTTACAAAAGTCGACTGTATCTATTTTTAAGTGTTTTACTTTACGCGCTTATGTGTACCAGTTAACTACTTATTTGTTATTCATTCAATACTTAATAACTACTGCACTATACAAAAAACTGTTCAAGCATAACATTACGAATGAAAACTAGAGCATTTTAAATAAATTACTACAGCTATTACCAAAAGCTCAATACAGCGGACGCACTAATGGATCTCAAAATTGTTAATGATTGAATTAAGTACTTAACACTGTATTTAAAATATTGCCCCGGGCTCGTATCGATATTGTACCCACAGCTACATATCAAGTTATATAAAACCAGTATAAACTGACCGTGGAATGCGCGGAAAGATGATTCAAAGCGAGGCCACGATAAACTGGTTTTGTATAGCTCGATATATTGTACAAAATCCCCCATATTGCCTTTAATTTTGCTAATTTACTTTGTACGCGAATAATCGATGCATTATTTTGTGAAAATATAAATAAAAGGTAAATGGGGTGTGCTTTTAATATAAACTTTAGGATGTTTAATGAATTTATTTTTTTAAAATTAATTAATACATTAATTATGGCACTCGAAGACACTATGCATAGTAATAAATAAAAAGGATGATAATCACACTAAAATGTGAAAATTTATTTGTATGTCCGTCAATCACGCTGAAACTACTAAACGAATTTTGATAAAACTTGGTATACAGAGAGGATACTTTTTATCCCAAAGAAAAGCGATCAAAACCACTGGCACAAGTTAGTTTCAAATAATTCAGTGAAAATAATTTCACATACTCAAACAACCCTGATAAAAAAGTACAAAAATCAGCCTTATTAACAGCACAGTAATCCCAATTTGCATATGAAAATTAATTCTGAACACTGCGTTCCAGAGATGGCGCCCATAGTAGGTAATATAAAAGATTTAGTTGCCACAATATTCATATTCTGGGCTACCTCCATTAACCCCTATTTTATAAGGGTTGCTTCTTAAAAGGGAAATTCTGCGTTTCTCGCAAACTTAAGCAATAAATTCGGAGAGAATATTCATGATTATGTATTGGTTATATATACGTCAGAAGTTTCCGCTATGTACATACAACGTGTGACCCAAATATACTTTTATCATGTGAAATCCTTGTTTCCGAGAAATGCGGATCAAAAGTTCCAATAGGAAGGTTGTTGATTTATCTCTTTATTATGTAAATTTGTGTTGAATTTAATGTAGACAGGTTTGTTTATCTGTTACACTGGTTGTTTTATTGGTTGAGTGGCGAAAATATGTCACGGGGTTTTTGTTAACATCATACTTGAGAAAATTTGGTTTTAAGTTTCTTATTAAAGTGGATAATGAATCACATGATTATAAGTCATCTTTCTCCTTTCTTACCGACTCACTCTCACTACATAAGTCACGCTTTGTTATAAAAAAATAGACAAAGAAATAATTCTCCAAATAAAAACTAAGATTTTAAAGATGAAGTCCACATTTTTCAACTAAGCACACTAACAGCTTCAGCATTTACAAAACCCAAAATTAAATTCTATCCAACAAAAGACCACATTTTTACCAAATAAATAATACCAATGTAATCTAATTGTTAGTCACAGATTCGTGTCTAAAAACAACAATTAAAACAATAGGATAAGCCCTCCTTAAAACTAAAACAATACCAAAACAAAGCGGTGACCCTGCGGCAGCACAATTGCTTTAATAAAACAAGAAAATATATATTCTTTTTCAGGGTAAGTCCGTGTAATATTAACGTTAGATACTTTGCTCTGTGTTTGGTGAATACTGTTGAGTTTTTGCGAACGTTCACTACAAACTGAGCATCATTTGTTTTTTTGGTTTGCAATGTAATATATCGTCCTGATGGTAGAGTGCGGATCGAAAGGACTGAGTTTGTTGAAGCAAAGCTTTTGTTCTTTCAGTAGGGGCTAACATTGCCTTTAGTAAGTCAGTGAGGTCGTGGTGCTGGAAAAATGCTATTACTCTTAAACGTTCATCCTTGGATTTAGATCACTGGTTGAGTTAATGTAATTTATGGATGACTAATTTCAGTAGTCAAAAAGTTTTTGGTTAAAAGAATAATGAGATTTAAAAATTCTATAAAGAACGTTACTTAATTAAGTTAGGACTCCTTCATGCGGATTAAAAAACTAAGTCCGAGACATTTTGTCCAAATCTCGTAAATTAGAATTAGGTGTTATCTAAAAATTCAGTAATATAATAATTTTAACTAAAAATAATCACTACATAGTACAAAGTCGTTTTCTCTGTCCCTACGACCCTTTTTATGCTTAAATCTTTAAAACTCAGCAACAGATTTTGATTAGTTTTTTTTAATAGATAGAGTAATTTAAGAGGAAAGTTTTCATCTATAAAACATGCATAAAATACCATTGCACCCATGCGTAGCTAAGCTGGAGCGGGTCGCTAGTTCCAAATAAAACTCTTAACTATGATTAATCCATTATTTTGAGGTACTAGTGTACTGTGAATAAAACAGACAATGCATTCAAACAAGCGCTTGCATATTTCACACAAAAGTTTATAATCAAAGGATGTACAAGCACTTGCAGAATATCAGCGAATATTTTCAAGTGAATTCAATTCTTCGCTATTTTCAATTAACATCAGTGTGTCTCGAGAGACGTTTCTTTCGTAACTAAGGCTTTGTGTCGCATTGAATACAGTCCTTTCTTTGTCTCCTTTACAGTTTTGTACAACGAGCTGAGTTTCCTTTTTGTATTGTGTCTATTTTAAATAACTACGTGGTTTTGTCGCAAAGGACCAGTTTTGGTCCTTTTGGGTTTTACGGAATTTTTATGTTTGATTTAGGGCTTGGTGATTAAAATTGTGCTTTTTATGCTTGTTTTTAAAGTTGAAAATGTTATAATCTTCTTTAATTTGGTTATTTGGGTACACAATTTTGACCACATACCCAAACAAAAATTCCAAATGTTTGGGTTCACTAATGATAGGGTTTTATCGGAACTAACTTCTCATAACAATGAAGTTCCAATACCAACTCAAATCAATAGCGTATTTTTACTACGTCTCAATTTTTCAACATACAAACCCATAACAGAAAAGGATAAAAAAGGTATTCGATACGCAAAAATAACCTAAAATATCCCAAACCGAGTACCAAAGTCTGTAACAGAATAAAAGCATTAAAAATATACGTTCATTTCGCCAGTACGTCAATGATACGTCTATTCGAGACCATATAGCGATTTCCAATTAAAAGCCTCTGTATCCTCTGCGCCCTCTGAGAGGTCCTCTTGAAATGACGCTTTGAGTCGCATTGAAAACACATTGGCTTTGTCTTTTACAGTTCCAGACGCTATTCCGTTTCTAGGAAATGAATTAGTTTTCCTGTTGTGTATTGTTTTTCTGTAGAATCTGTGTGTGAATATCTTTATTAATTAGATTTTATAGGGTGCCTTTTCAAATGTTTATTAAGTCATAGTTTTGAGTATGCAAAAAACCGTGGCTTTTTACAGAAAGTATAGAATGAGCATTTATGCACTTTCTGATAATAAATTTTTTGAATCCAAAATTTTATTAATTTTATCGTAAAATTGAAACAATATACAAAGTCAAAGTCAAAATTATTTATTTCAACTTCACATAGCATAAAGTGTGAAATTACTCTTAGACAGCTTTGTTTCCCACTAATACAGAAAAAAATACAATAAACCAATATTATTTTGTTTAACCCACCACTGAAACTTCTTGCTCAGCAGTCCTGTGACCACTCAACCAAAAGCATTTTATCTCGTATGTCTGCTATAAGGATGCATCTCCTCAAACTTGTATGATACTTCAAAAGACCTTTTCAAATATAGTGCACCTCCTCTCCCATTATATTTTAAAATGTCAGAGTTTAAAGGAGACTGTGACCTTTGAGTTTGTTTCGGTGCTTCTTCACGGTTGTCAGATAGGAAATGCTATGTAGAGTCAGTAATATATAATGTAGTCTTAAATTGAACACCCTTTTTGGGGGCACGGAGGGAAACCTTTATGATGAGGCTAGCTTTTCAGGGATAAAAGTCTAGGGAGTGTAGGATTCTTACCTCACTAAAGCCTTTTAACTGCACGGTGGTGGCTGGACAACTGGCTGCTGCGCAACGTGTCGCAGATTCGATTTCCGTACGGAATATATTTTTTTACTAGCTTCTGCCCGCGACTCCGTCCGCGCGGATGTCGGTCTTCGCGTGGAAGTTTTATTTCTCCATTTTGAGTAACTCTGACAATGACATCTTATAAATATCTATTGGACCCAAATACGGCGAGGCCCATAATAATTAAGGAGATCCCTCTATTGAGCTACTGCTGTTGAGCAGAATAAAACTGAAAAATAAAGTTTTTTTTCTACGTATTTTTCCAGGATAAAAAGTAACCTATTTTATGTCCAGAATAATAAGACATAATTATACCAAGTTTCATCGAAATCAAACCGTTAGTTTTCACGTGATGCCTGAACATATATAGACAGACAGACAAAAAAATTATAATCACATATTTGGGTTTGGTATCGATCCAGTAACACCCTATTTATTTTTTCTATATTTTTAATGAGCAGAATTGACCCTTCTACAGATTTATTATAGCCCGCGACTTCGTTCGCGTGGAATAGTGACTTCCGGCAAATTTTTGGTTTTAACCACATAGTTCCCGATTTCGCGGGATCTCTTCAAAAATGAGATGTGGAAGATATTCTAGGGAACTCCTCAAAAATCAACATAAAGCTCTGCGTTTGAATTTAATAGATGTATACTCACTTAAGGCATTGAAAAAATAGTTTAAAAACGGACTTAAACTAAAGAAATATTATAATCTTTCCGAACTTAAGATGAAAACTAACTTAAAACTAAAGAAAGCTACGAATTACGAATTTATAACAATTAAAAAAGAAATTATATTACAACCTATCCTCAATGCTATAATAACCAAGCTTAAACTAAATAATTTAAAAGAGACGACTTAAATATAATTAATTTATAAATTATAGACTTAAAATTTTATTAAACAAACTAACTACAGTAACTACTAATAATCGATATCAAACTAAACCTACGTTAAATAATTTAACCAGAAAACCAGGAAAACTCAACAAATAAACTTTTTAATAGACAAATACAACGAAACCAATTTAGAATACACGAAACAGCAGGACCACTGCAGACAAATAATCATACGACTTATAGTACACTATTTCCACAACAGTACCGAAGCGCTCGGCCGATACCCAACCAAATGAATGTAACGAAATTTAACGTTTATTTTTATTTTTTGAAATAAAAACTATCCTATGTCCTTTCTAAGGTTCTAAACTATATCTGTACCAAATTTCAACCAAATCCGTCAAATAGTTGCGGAGATTAATGGTATAAGCATAGAATAGAGTTCGACGTGATTCTTTAATTTGACATAACTTTTTTATTTATGAACCGATTGACATGAAACAAACACTAAATGTAAATTGAAGCATACCACAATATATTCGTGAAAACCGCATCCAACTCGGATCAGCTGTTTCTGAGATTAGCGCGCACAGACAAACAGACAAACAGACAAAAAAAAAGTTAATTACATTTTTGGGTTCGACATCGACATAACAATAACCCCTGCTATTTTTTTTATTTTTATTTTCAATGTACAGACAGCACTTTTCTACGATTTTATTATATGTATAGATATATATAAATTGTTGTTCCGGGTCTGTGTCATGTGTATGTGAAATTTTGTGAGAATCCTACTATGGGGCAAAATTTAATTTAATTTAGGATTGTTCTTTACACTTAATTATATCACATCAAAAACTTCAAAACAGTTTTATTATTAACAAGTTAAAAAACTTTAACAGTTAATTTATCGTCATCAGTTTTTAATATTACAAATGGCACTTGAAATATTATCTCTCAAAGACAGCTACAAAGTACTCGACGGCTTTTAAACTCGTATAAAGTGAATCTCACGCGAACTAAAATCTGAGACTTTTCTAAATGAAAACGTTCAGATTACATCTAGCTTTATGAAAGACTGGAAAATATATATTTTTTAATATAGTTAGCACGATCTTAGTGACTTACCTAGGTGATAGAGATTGGAGATTAATTCACTGGTCGGGTGTCGAGTAAAATTATCTCTTCTTGTGCTTTTATCTATCCTATTTGGACTCATAACTTAATTGTTAAAAAATAATATCGACGGTTAAAAGGAAATAGGGAGATCAAGAGAGCCGTTTAAACTCGTCGGTCGTCGAATGAATACTAGGAAAATGTTTTTTTTTTTGCTGGGGTATAAACGCCCAAAATGTCACCCAGTAAGCGCATTCGAAAGACCTGAAAATTTTACGTAGGATAGCATAATAAACTCAGTTTTGACCAAAATGTCGCTTATTCCCTATTTCCTTTTAACCGTCGATATTATTTTTTAATAATTAGGTTACCTTTATAATCCCGCTACACAAGATAAAATCCGATAGAAAATAATAGTGTGGAGCAACGTTTAAAAAAATATTTCAAATAGATTAAGTTTTATATTTATTTGGTATTAAAACGAATTTGTTTTTCGGTAATTAATGAGTTTGACATTGTTACAAGTTCGTGTCGGACGAGTGTAATCCGATAATGCAAATACGCTTTTGTTTGATTACAGACAGGGTCTATTTTATTTTGTATTTTAATACAAATTCAGTTTTGAAAGAAGTATTATTAAGTTGTTATTCAAAAATATAAGTTTATGAAATTGTTTAGGTACAAGTTGCGGATCAAAAGTTGTAGTTGAATTTTAATTAAATTTCGAACTTTTTGTTGTTATTTAAATATGTTTGTTTATGATAATGACAACCAACTTTAAACTATCACACACGTCGTTGATTTGCTCCCACTCCTAAACTTCGATTCATTTTATCTAAGTATTGTTACCTTATATGACAAAATAAATAAATATCACCTAACTGACGGACCAAATAAATTTCAATTTTCATACCCCGTCATCATCCCTACTACAGTATTATGTTTCTTACTCTTACATACAGTTTAAAAAGAAGACATCTACAGAATAAGAAGAAAAAGTACCTATACAGATATACACTGAAGAGAAGTTAGTAGTGACTAGACAAAATAACTTGTTAGCGTGGTAACTTTACTCGCACGCCACAGAGCATTCGATCTTGTTACAACAGAACGAAAATGTTAACAAAATTACTGAACTATAAGTATCTTAGTAGGACAATAAAATTGTGATTACTAGTCTAATACAAATTAATTACTATATTACATAGAAATAGTAATAACTGCCTAATAATTAATTGGATTTTACGTTTTAATCTTGTGGACCAAGGTACCTCGACTAGTTTCAAGCCCTGTTGGGGACTCAAAGTCATGAGCAGTATGCTTCAATTCAAACCGTGACCGCCGACATCGACACTGATGTCTGCCACGGCTATCGTTGTGAATAAAACAGTATTGATTTAAAATTACCTGAGAGAGAGAGAGATACAGAGACAATAGTCATAGTGTGAGCACACGTTTATTTTTATTTTGTCAAATAAAAGACAAGAGAAAACTAACGAACAAATTAATACCAGAAAATTGAAAAGCAAACCTTCACCCTCTCACTCCCGACACATTAATTATTTACCTCACTTGATAGTACCTAACAAAATTAGAAACGAGTTAACCTTCTGCCGTCCTACTTCTAGATGGCAGACAGACAACATGCACGAACAAACTGAATTACCAACTCCCAAAAGTATTTAGAGAAGATTAAACTCAATCACAATTTTGTTAATTCAATTTTGTTTGGAAATAAATACATTTCGTATGTGTCATACATTGTTGTTTACTGTTAAGGTTCTGAATTACGTAATTGTCAAATTAATTATTATGTTATCGGCTTACTTATGTAACTGTTTGACGAGGAACTCGACTAGTTTCAAGCCATGCTAGAGGCTCATATTCATGATCAGCATTCCGCGACACACGACGCGGCGATTGTCGCGCTGCTACTGCCGATAACATAATAATTAATTTAGTGTGTCTCACAAAAGTTGTAATAAAATTATGTAATTTCTTGTGAATTTTATCTATAGTATAATGGATGTGCCATATACTTTCGGGATTATGTTCTTTGAAACTCATTGTGGTGAAATTGATGAGGATGCTTACATAAAACGTCTTATTTACACTTCTAACAGAGAAAAAAGCCTGAAAACTAAATGAAATGTCCGTCTTTTGAGCTCAACTTAAAATAAAGAAGAAAATTCCCCGATTAAACTTGTTGGCAATCTTTTTCTTGCACACTCAAGTAACGAATGCCGCATCCAAAAGAAATAGCGGTAATCAACTTTATGACATCCATGTATCTTCGAACTGCACAAATTGCGTTCTTACAACGTATAAAAGTTGTTCTCGGCAATCAGCTGATTAAACTGAAGCTTGCGATGGAATATAAGCTTTAACGTGCACGTAACAAAGTGTATATTGGATTGGGAAGTTTCTCTCTACATACGTGAAGACGTTACTGTCTACCATGAATTTAGTAGTAAAGGAAATTAGATAAACTAGCTATTATGTTAGTCTTAATAGAGTTACTTATTGAATGACGGACTTATATTTCTAAATAGATAGCCATCGCTTCGCTTCTATAAAAGTTTACTTACTTTGGTAACTCGGTTAGGAAATTTCCTCTGTAATTCAATGTCGCCTGGGTAATTATAGAAGAATAACTTTATATAATGTTGTACTTAAGCTTCTTTACATTTAGAAGTAATATTGTGACGTTTAACTTAGTAATCGGTTCGTAAATGGTTTAGGGCTATATATTATAATTGTATAGTTCTTTACTATTGTTCCCAATGTTTAATATAGCTTTTTACTGGCCACATAGTACGTTTGATGTTTTGAAGATTTATTTTTTTGCCTCTGTTTCGTTACTTAAGTGGTTACAAGTGTGACTGCTGGGCAAGGGGTCTCGAGATCGATTCCAATATATTACTGGGCATTTTACGGTTTTTAAAAAAAAATCTCAGTAGTAGCTAGTTGTCAGCCTTTCAGTATAGGCTTAAAAAAGTTATTTATAAATACAATTCCAATGTCATGTTATGTCCCAATTTCTATTTAGGGTATCGAATGCACAAGACCACTGGTTATGGGCATTTAAACGTTTTTTAGACAATTGCCGCAGTTGCAAAGATATTTATAGAAAAGTACAATACTAAATCAATTATAGACGGTAGCCACTTTGTAATGAAATATCAATAAATAAACAAACTGACAACATCATAATCACTATGAACATGTTCAATATTTCAGCTAGAAATTCCATTTAAACAATCGACAGACACTTCCATTTCCTTTGTTCGCGATAATATCACGTTGGATATTCTTTTACCCAAGTTTTAAAAGCTAAAATAACTTTTCTCTTTGAGTGCAACCGTGAAAACATAGGGGTGGAAAATATGTGTAACATTGCAGGCGACGGGGCGTGTTATTTTTGTGCAAACTGTTCTTAATAAGTTGTTATTAGGTTATTATCTGGGTTATTTAAAAATACTAGTGGTCGCCTAGTGGTTGAAATTCAACCATATACGATTTAATTTACAATACCACTTAACATACGTTCAAGGATAATTTTTATTTAACTCAAACTCAAACAAACTCTTTTATAAAACTCTATTCATATGAGACGTCAATATCATCGCAATGTCTATCGATTTTGACGTTTTGTCAAATACGATCAGATACTATGCATGTGTGTGTAATGTTTTATTTATTAATTTAATGTACTTTATAAGTATTATTTTTGAAAAATATTAGCGTCCTGCACTTCTCCTACACATAAACTATAAGTGTACCAAATTTTATGCCCCTACGTCCGCGCAATTTTCGTAAAAAGTGGTCCAAAGTTTTTGCATCACGTATTAATATATAGATTTGTGCAAACTGTTCTTAATAAGTTGTTATTAGGTTATTATCTGGGTTATTTAAAAATATTCTTGTTTATTTCATTAGAAGGTAATTTAAGGAATTAAAGAGCAGGAGATAAATAGGCTGTTATTTGGTCAGAGTGTGTAATACATCATCATATTGCTGCTAACCAGCTACATTATATAAACTTATACATAAACTAACTTCTGACAGCGCCTTTGCTCGCTTACCCTTAAGACTAAAAGTATCCTATAACCCAAGTCAGCTCATATTCTGTCTGTATATCAAATTTCATCAAAATCCAGATTCAGCGTGATTGACTTTCACATTTATAATATGTATTTGTCTCACAAAGAAAAAAATGTTACATACAATAAACACGCCATAAAAACGCACAAGATATAGGACCGTATATTCCACATAGCAGTGACATCAGCCGCGGTAGTGTGAAGTTTATCCTACCACCTGTTTAACTTTAGAATTTCTTCGCGAATATACTTAAAATGTTGAAGTCTGAATACTAAGTATAAGTAACTGAGTTGCTAACTTATTCCTTTGATAGATAGGTACATGGATTACTTTGTTTTTTTAATACTACTTACTACTAGTAGTAGTGTCTTGGAGGTTATAAACGCGCTTCTCGTGTATGAGGGCGCGGGTTCTGAACCTACCCACGACAAAGACTAATGTAGTTTTGTGTACTTTCTAAGATTATTTAGTATCTCTGAATAGTAGTAAGTGTTTTTCCTACACCATAATCACCACGCTTGGCAGGTGAATAGGAGATTAAAGTCCAAAATGTCAAAGTTTATCATAACGCCGTGAGGCCGCCGTTTCCTTTTGAAGTAGAATTTTCCGTTTTCAATATCCTATAACAAAATTATCTTTATAATGATGACAAAACCGACAATTAACGTCGATCAGATAATGAAGACACGATCTCCAAATCCAGCCAACTTGTCAAAAACTTAATGGAAAATCTAAAATTGAAACTTATCCGAATATCTGTGGAAACAAATCTCTATGTAATAACTGCGGGAACGATAAATTGTTGGAAGGCTTCGTTTATCAGATTTAAATATCCGCAGACCGCCAGTACTGCAGTCTCTTTTAATATTAGTGGCCGGAGCTGATATAATTAGATGAATCCACTGTTCTCAACGACTCAAGTTGCGAACTGAAAGCAGACAAAAAAAAATGAAAAATATGATATGTTTTATACTGTATTTTTACATCATTTCCCGATGCCATCATTAGCCAGTAAACCAGCCAACGGATCACCTAATGATACGCAATCGCCGCCGCCCATGGACACCCGAAACAACAGAGGCGTTACAAGTGCATTGCTGGTCTTTTGGAGGTTAGGAATTTAAGGGTTGTTGGGGAATCGGGGATTGGGAATATATTGAATTTCAGGAGAGAGAAAAAAAAGAGTATGAAGATACTCTCCTCTCCTCTTTTACATTAAACCAATCGGACTTGCTTAACGAATTCAATACCTCGAGTATTCGTTAGCAGAGCTTGGGATTATAATCAATGGACTGGCCTGATAAAGGCATCACTAGTGCAATTTGTATTGACTGGCCCGACAGAATGGCGAATTGAGTAAACTCCTGAGTGGTTTGCGGTCGGGAACTAACGTGCTTAGAAATACGTTTAGTTTTCTTTTTTAATCTTTATTTTTTTGTTTGGTTTTGTTGGAAGTGGAAATGTGTCTTTGGAGGATTCATTTCAATTGGTAGGTAGTATAAGAGGAGGAGTGGCAATTGTACACCAATACTAATAGATAGCCTATAAAAGGTTTGTCTTTTTGACTTATTGATAGATTTGAATCTTGAATTCACAATAAAAAACTTACAACAGTACAAGTTAGTTATTAGTTAGAAGTTTATTCGAACCGTAACGGTACTCAATAGATTTTGACGAAATTTAGTATACAGACAGGGTATGAGCTGACTTGGCTGATAAGACACTTTTTACCCCACGGGGACGTTGGCAAAAACTTGTTTAAAATAAAGATAAATTTTAAGAGATTTAGTCATATTGGGCATGCTCGGCTTGTTTCGAGCCTCACCAGAACTCTTAATCCCAGAGACAGTTCAAAGGCTCAAGAGTGATTGATAGGCATATTTTCTTTTGGCAACGTGAACAAAGCTTCAGCAAACCGCTACCAGATTTTATTAATTGAGGAAAAACCCCCAGCGAACAAGACAAATTAATCAATAATGTAATTTCAGGAGATTTTCCAATAAGTCCCATTTAGACTTAAAGTTTATCGAACAAATTCACAAGAGAGCGTATTATTCATAAATAAATATTGAAAGGTAATTATGGTCGTATTTGAGAATTAAGTAGCGGAGCAATCTTGCCAGACGAATTTAAGCGTTATTTATGATAGACTAAGCTCTAAGTTTGTCTGTGTGAGAAGTTTTTTTTTATTTTGATCTTAGTAACAAAGTGAATATTTAGTGAGTTCTTAATGCTTGAATGTTTTATTTTATGTGTTAGTAGATAAAAGATAGTAAAGAAAATATTTTAGAAAAATTTGGACAAAAGAAAATTTCAAACTTTACACTGCTCATCTTGATGTTCAATTTTTAGTTTATTACTTGTCTGTATTATTTCTGACATACATAATTATATATTTTTCTGAACCTGACCTGAATGAATGATGACTTAGACTATTCTTTAATAATGATTGTCTTCCGAAAACAATTGCTAAGTACTGGATTAAGTAAACATTAAATGACTCTGAGTACGGCGATGCGCCTTCTTCCTCTTATTTCTTTTTCTTTTGAATCTTCTATTTATGGATGTGGAAGGGGATTACGGAGGCCTGCAGTGAGACGATCAAGCCTCAAAATAATAAACAAATAATAGATAATCATTAAAGATTAATACATATCTATAATACGCTCAACATAGCATCCATTAAAAGGCATATCCACAATTCGGAACCCCGTTTACATAGTTCCTATATTAGACATTCACGACAGTCCTTCATACCTCGTGAGTTTACCATGAATGCTAAACGTTTCCATCGCTATCGATTGATACACGTAATATAGGCCATTGAATTTGAATGGAGCAGTTGACAGTATTACGAATGGAACACACATCTATGTATATAGACGGTAATTCCCATTACTGATAGATATTGGTTGTGGTACTATAGAAGTTAGATTGTTATTTAGTACTACAGTGAAGTTATTAGAGTGATTGGTGTTTTTGTAGCATTTTTTTAATATTAAGTCAAATAAATTTATCGCCACACCCATAAAGCAAATGCAAAAAGATGTCATAATGTGATTATGCACTGTGACACAAAAAATCGGCTCTGCTTAGTGATATCATAAGTAAAAAGGTCTATATTTTATTTGTCAGACACCGGACAACAGTGCTCTTCGATAAGTGTGAACTGAAATGCACTGATTCTCAAACCTCCCACGTTCCAGGATAGACAAAAACTATAAGAACCACTAGCAGAACACATAACCACTTTCTTTAACATCCAGAAAAATATAAAATATTCACACTTTGAAATGCAAATGCAAACTCAAAATATGCTATCAATCTCACGCAACACATGTTCCACCAACCAGACAAACAAATAAAACTCGCAACAAAATCGACTCACATACCAAAGGAAACACAAATTTTAATACTAAACACTGTACGGAACTCCATACATCTCGCTGGAGCATCTGGGATCGAAGTTATAATCGGAAAAAAGTACTGAGCTATGCCATGAAACGAGGAAGTTGCCAAGTAACCAAAGTTTCCACGACACTCCACTGTAGCTGGACTTTTAGTTGGTTTTTATGAAGTTTTCAACGGAACCCCAGTTTTATCTTGGACCCGGGATCTTTTTGAAGTAAAATTTGTTATTAAGAATTTGCTGTTGAATGTTTGAACGTTGACAAAGACTTGGATGTTTCGGTTCGGTTGATAATGATCGACTTACTTACTTCGTTGTCTTGTTCCGTTCACGGTATTTTAAATATCTCTTGTTTTTTCGTAAAAGAAAGTGTAATTGTCTTTGTTCGTGTCTTCGATTGTTGTGTATGAAAATTGTTGGACTATTATTCTGTACAAAAAGCTTTTTTGCATTGTTTAAATGGTTTTAAGATTTATTTACTGATACTTCAGGTTCAGGTTCTTTGTTTACACACATTTAAATGAAAAGTAAAAAAACGTGTGTGTGTTTAAAAGTTTATTCCATTTTAATTTTAGAAGGACACCAATAATGATATCATAAACCAAGCGTTGATATTTATTAATGTAGGTAACTATTTTGAAGTGCATTCTTTTGTGTCCATGTTTATTCGCATACAAACTTCACATGTGTTATGATGTCATACACCCTATGGTGTGACGTCATCTGTTGATTTGCTCGTCATGTATCGCCACAGAAGAAAATATCCACGTATAAACCCTCTTTTTAAAGTTCACCAAAGAGATCACAGGTCGCTTCTATACCGGAGCTTCAAAAGGGAGGATTTCCCATGCAACGTATCTTCCAAAATTCTTTTAACAAAATGCATCTTAAAACTTCATGCAGTCTACATACTTATTTATAGTTTTATTGTCGCCGTGGGAGCTAAGTTTCGGATAAAAGAAACTTGCACTCGCTCAAGTTTAGTAACCACGTACATAGTTGTGCTTAGAATGTCGTGTACCGAGTTCCACTTTACAGCAGTGGATGTATTGACGTTGCTTGTGTATCTACAAGACAATTTTGTTTAACATTTTTGTTGGAACGCTTTTTATACTGGTGTCTTTTTACTTTAGTTGGTGCCTTAGAAATTGTTTTTTATGTAGATTTTAGTTTATAATAAGGATTTTTTAAATGTTGTAGTTACCCGGAGGCTTAAACATCTTAAACTTAAACTCATGAGGATTTAAGAAGTCAGTCTTATTATATTAGAAATTCTTCAATCCTGAAAATACTCAAGTAATATTTTTATAATTAATCCGGTTTAGGTATTTTTTTAAACAAAACCTGACATAATCATCCAACAAAAATCAAAATATTCAAGTTTCAATACCATCCAAAATCATACGAAACAAAAATATTCAACGAATCAACACGTTACCCCCAAATTCCCCCCGAACCTCCCATACCGCCATATTTATAATGAGCCGCAATAAATTACATATCACCACAGCCGATAGTGGTAAGGGTCATCGCACTAAACGACTGCAACCGCAACAAAGTGGTCGCTGGTCGCAAACTGGTCGCTGGTCGCAAACCGGTCGCTATGAGCTATCAGTTGCACTCGCTACAAAGAGATCGCCGCAACGTCAACCGCATCATTTAAAATAGTGCCCTGTTATTTGTTGTATTGAATTTTATTGTATTGTATGATATTTCATCCCCATTGTGTGTTTTATTGGGAATCGAATTAAATTATTATGAAAGAAATTTATGTGATTTATTTGAGGGTCGTTGAACGTTTGAGTAATGATGATGAGTTGTTGAATTACAATGGAATGTTTTGTCATTATAATTATGAGAAATAAGTATAACTAGTGGTCGCCTTTTGGTCGAAATTCGACCATATACGATTTAATTAACAATACGTTCAAGAATATTTTTTATTTAACTCAAACTCAAACAAACTCTTTTATAAAACTCTATTCATATGAGACGTCAGAATATCATAGCAATGTCTATTGATTTTGACGTTTTGTCAAATACGATCAGATACTATGCATGTGTGTGTAATGTTTTATTTATTGATTTAATGTACTTTATAAGCATTATTTTTGAAAAATATTAGCGTTTCGCACTTCTCCTACACATAAACTATAAGTGTACCAAATTTTATGCTCCTACATCCGCGCAATTTTCGTAAAAAGCGGTCCAAAGTTTTTGCATCACGTATTAATATATAGATAATGTAAAAAAATATTTTCCTGAATTACACTCGAACACTTTTCCTCGGTTCAACAGACATGTACATAGACATTTAGAATATTTGTGTAAACTAAAAATAAAGAAATTTATCTCATATACAAAATGAATGCTACAAAAAGAAAAAAAATCACTTCAGAAATGTGTGAAAAAGAGAAAAATAGGTCAACTATCAATAATATATCAACGTCGACCTAGCAAATGTAAAGAAAAAAAACTATATTTGCAACCCACGACACAATAGCGAACAGTGTCGGGTAAAAAGCCGATTACCTGCAAATCATCTCCCACACCCACACATTGACACAACTTCCCATCATCCATCTATCACTAGCAAGTAAAATCAACACTGCTAAAGGTGCGTACAGATTTACTATTAGCCTATTGAAAGGTTACAATTTAAATACGTAGTATTGCAATTTTTAGAGAGGATGCAATTTTATGATTTGGACATGGGTGGGAATTTAATAGAAATTTAACAGAAGATAATAAGTGCAAAGTTCATTGTAATATTTTAATAGACTAGTACATTTTATGTAACTAACTGTGTTTTATATCATTACCACATTTATTTAAATTTTTATGGTTTCGTGACGCCAGCCACACCAAAGCAGTTAAGATTGCGTTGCCGTCCTTTTAGGGATTAGAGGATTGGGGAATTCTTACATATGAAATGTTTTCGATATTCGATATAAAAAGTGACTTAACCTAATAACATTGAAAAATATAGCAATCTTATCTAAAATTTTCGTTGGTCTAACTAAAGTGGCATTCACATTATAGACAGAAAAACCCAAAATATCTTTTACTACATCGTATATATATGTTGTGTTATACAACACTAATCTACACACGCCTTAAGTTCACGTTTAAGGAACGAAACGCCAACATAATACTACGCGACAACCCTGTGATGTATAGCCTCAACCCACGGGGGTGAAACTTTGAGCCGGCTCAAATCCCAAGGGTTGAAAACTAGTCGTCGGTAAACAAAAAACTGTGAGGTTTTTTGTTTGGTCTTGTTTGTGGGACATACTGATATAGGGGTTGAAATGCATTGCGCGTGCAGGACTTGTTGTGTGGACAATTTTTGTGGGATTTTTGGGCCAGGGAATAGTAATTAACCTTTTAATTGGTGATAGTTTTATAGTTTTCTATTGTGGATTAAAATAATAATAATATATAACGATGATTGAAAGGATCTAAGCGACTTTTTTGCGATATTATACATATTCAGAATCACCGATTTTTTCCATCTCCATGCCATATTACTCAATATGGCAAAAAACGTTTCTGAGATCAATTAGCCTCTCAACCGTAAATAAGTATTCGGAGATTCCACATGACAATATTGTTTGTCTAAGAAATAAGATTAGTAAAATAATTGCACATTTAACGGCAACACTGAAATTAACCCATATATAAAAGTAAAACTCAAAACAAATTCACATCACACTTCACACCGAATAAAAGACAAGAAAACAACCACTATTTATAATACTCTGTACAAGTAAACAACACAACTAGTAACTCCACCACTCATATTACAAGTACTTAGTAAGTTCAACACTTGCCCGAAGCGACGTACTCAACAATTTAATTTATTAACACTCAAAACTTACATTATTCAGCATCTTAAGTTTAAAGCTAGCCCTTCTAACTTACAGCACTTTGTACGCACCTGATACCAGGGGCACATAAGTGACAGATGGGTTGAAACTCCATTAAGCGCCAAGTTGGGAGTGCTTAAAAATTAATACACGAACGAATATAGCTGGGATGATTGTGTTTAAGTGTGTGAGTACTTTACAGGGTGCATTATTGATTCAGTGTGTGAGTACGGTTTTATGCGTGGGTGACTATCGTGGTGGAATTTATATTTATGTAGTTTGTATATGCTTTTCGTAGATACCTGGAAGAGGTTGGTTCGTGTAAAGTTATTGTATGTCTTCTAAAGTAATTGGAGATGAGTTTATCTGTCTATTTTATTATACGAGTACATTATGAATGTCTAGATATTATAAAAATCATTTGCTGTTTGTTAGTGTTGCTGAAATTCGAGATCGGTTGGACCAATTTGGCAAATTTTGGTTTTGGATTAGGTTATTTGTAAAAGTCTAGGGAAGGTTTAAAAAGTGATAAAAAAATGTTTGAGGTGGCACAAAGTTTGCTGGGCCAGCTAGTTTTATATAATATAATTTGAATAATATAACGTCACGTTTATATTCTCCACCCCAAAAAAGGTCCACTTTTTCCAATAATTACGACTAAATACAAGCCAATTCTATATACAACATCGACCTCTATACACGAAGATGTAAGACTCAAAATTCAATCTCCGAAAATCTTAAGACGATTCTTCTTAACATGTAATCAATTTAATTTACAGCGGCATTTCTTCTTTATAACGATGGAGTCCCAAATTCCTTTCATTGGCACATAATATAAGTTAGCTAATTGAATTATCCAGTACCAAGGGAATCACGATGAGATTATACGGCTGTTAATTGATAAGGCGAAGATATTCGGTTTAGCTTTTGAAGTATAAGTGGATCAGTCTTCATAGTACTTATGTATATATGTAGGTACTTATTATAATTGTCGATCAATTAAGATTTACGTTAAGTAAGAATTTCTAAGAGTCTCGGAGGAAATGTTATTTTTATGTTTTTGGTATGTGAATTGTCTTTGTTGTTTTATTTGATTTTAATTGTAAATTAGTATACATTTGTTTTGGTATGAATGGAGTCGTCGGTAGAGGGCACCCTAGACGGACATATAGCGACCAGTTTGGTGGTATATCAAACAAGGCCCACATTAAAAGTACCGTTAATCGATGAGCATGCATGAAAAGACTGATGATGATGACTGTCGGTTCTTCGACAAATATGGTCGGCCCACTGTCAGTTTGGTTCTCTGTCGGATCACTTTGTTCCAGATTTGATCCTTTTTTTTCAGGGGGAAATCATCCAATGACTCTCTCTCGCCAGCTAGCAAAGCGAGCGGGAGTGTCAGACTCTTACTGACTAAAAACACACCCAGTTCCATCTCCTGCTTGTCAAGCCGGAGCCCTAGTAAACCCGCTAGGTAGCTCCGCAGCTCCGGATTAATGCATCAGCGTTATTGGGCCCCATCTGTGGTGGTCTGATGGCTCTTTGAGGCGCGCGCGGAACGCAACGCCGCACGCACGGGTCTGGTTCTGGTCGGGCGGCGAGCTACCCTTGCTGCCGTCCCAATGACAAAGTTTGCGGATTGCCGAGCTTACTACTCTACGGTTTAAGTGGAGTCCAACAAGTTCACTTTTTTATTTAGGACATTCGTTGTAATTCACAGATCGTGTGCTAAAAAAACTTTATGATAACTAAAATAAAAAAGTAATGGAGACGGTATTAAGCCAGTCCCCTTGCAGACAAATCACCATGGTAAGCAATCGCCGGACGCGAGAGGTCGCCGTCGCCAAATCATTTCCCTAAGAAGGGGGCGAAGTGGGGCCTCGCAGGGTAGACCTCAGTCACACCAAAGTGTTCACACACGTTTCTATGGGCGGTCTTCGCAGTGGTATCATTCGTGCCAAAGTTGACTCTCCCACACTTATTGAAATAACACAAAACATGTGAAATTATGAAAAAAATATTGCACATAAAATAGGTAAATACATATCTCACATCTATGAACACTTCAAAAGGGGATCTTAATTTTGCAAAATTAAGACAATAAATCCTCAGTGATATTAATCTCCATACATTCGAATGAGTAGAGTCTTGAGTTTAATTAAATCATAGTTTATAATATTCTCCGCATTTTCCATAAAAAACATACATGAAAATATATACGTACGATTACGTTTTACGTTTTTATGCCTAAAACTTATAACACTAACTACCACAATGCCACAAACATCATATCGCGAACAGTAAACACTTTTTTATTAAAGTTGGCAGTCTAGAAGCGATGCCTTTGCCACCCCGCGTTCCAGTGACAAATATATATGAACTAAGAACCAGAGTTATTGCCCTGGGCGCAATGAGCTACTACCCCCGTCTACTTGAAATACGTTCAGGTTTTCTTCAACTTTAAAATTAAATCTTTTTTGTGACTCCTTTTAAAGTAGTCTGAAAGAAAGACATTTTTGTTTCACTGTATTTTATCCTTTCTTTGTAAACAGGACTCTTTAATTGTTTTGACTTTATTTGTGGTTACTTATTGTTTTAAACAGATATTTAAAAATAATAAAAACTACAAGTTAAGGTAAGCGTCCACAGGCCCGCATCGTACGCATTCTGTATGACGTCAACAACACGCATCGCATGTAGGCATTGCTGATAATGCGGTGCGTACGATGCGGACCTGTGGACATGTGGCATGCAACGATACTCCTTTGTTCAATGTTATTTCAAATAAAGAAAACACAGCCTTTAAAAAAAAGAAACCTAACAAAAAGGAACGATAAGTTTGAATTCAAAAACCGAACTCGAATGCTAGAGTAACGTCACGTCAGCTATCAAGGCCAAAATGTTGATTTGCTTGACGTCAACGTGAAAGCATTCTCGATTAACAAGTCAGACGTTTCGTAATTACGATACGGGTTTTATTCTTTTTACGAGAATTCCAGACGGTATAGTGCTGCCATTTCTATAGTATATTCCTTTAATGGTGTATTTTAATAGCTTTTACTAGGAACGCTAGCGTTAATGACTTCATTCTCATATAAAATCTGCGATGTCGGGTTTTAATGAACACTATGCTTTTGTTTATTGAATATTTTAATTGATTTTCTTTGTGTTTGGAGTGAGATTGCATTTTATAGAGCTTTGCTTTTTACTTGAATGGAATGAAGTGCTTGGTGTACAATAAAGAAGTAAAATAATTATCTACTAATAAAATATAAAGTTTTTAAACATAACAATAAATTCTCCGTAAGTACCTTACTTCGCAGACTTTCTTAACATTGACTGGTAGAGAATGCCATACGGCATTAAGTGCGCCTTATATTATACCACAATTGAATTGTATTGTATACAGTAAAGAATAAATAAAAAATCAATCAAACTGCTTCTGAAAATATAATATTTCATACCTACATTTTTATTTTGAATTCGTTATTTGTTTGTAGAATTCTAGGAATCAAATTCTGTTCATGGAAATTCTAAATATAAATTCTACCTGCAATTGAAGTGATCGCAAATAGATTCTAGGATTTGAACCAGATATGGCTACCTAAAAAAAGTATAGTTTATTTTTAATTATTTATTCTCATTCTCTTCATATACTTTAGCAATAATTTGTAAACTATTTCGCTTTGTCGTGCCGCAATTGCGACTGCCGGACAAGGGGTATCGAATTCGATTCCAGTTTCGGGCAAAGAATTACTGGGCCATTTTCAGTTTCTCGAAAATTTCTCGGGGATAAAAGGCGAGACGTTCCAAAAAAAAGTATTTCTAATATTTTATTTTGTACTATTGGAAAACAACGTTTCCCCTTTATCTAAAACAACATAAACTGATTAGCTTTATATGTTTGTTACAGATTCCAAACGGGACCATTGCAACAAGACAGTGGAAATATATGAGGACGTGTCCTCTCCTCCTGTCACCTCCGAGAACTTCGGGAGACCCCTCACTTGCACATATAGGTATTACAGTATTATAGTTTTTTTAATAGAATAAGCTGGTAAACGAGTAAGACGGATCATCTGATATAAAATCTGCCATGTCCGTTAATGGACACTACCTCTGGTGTTACAATTTGCATTGCTTTCCTTTTGGGGGTTAGGAGATTAAGGGTTTTATGGGGAATCGGGCATTTTACTTGATTGGGAAGAAGGGTAATTGGGCTCTGGTAACAATACATAACAAAACAAACGCTAGCGTTGTTTAATGTCGCTTTTCTTGAGGCCGTGGTATCACACTGGTCGAACCTGTCGAATAAAATATGGTTAGAATAGGTTATGGTAGTGAATGCCTCATTTGTTATCCTAAGAGCTAGAAGTGCTAGTTCTAATGTTTCGTTGTATCACAAAACCCTATTAATTAGAACTTATACCTATGTATTTGGCAAATCAACACCAGCAATTTATACTACGCTAACTCGAAATTTGGAATTCGTTATTTTTATGCCAAGATGCTTAAAATGTGTGTTTACATAATTCATAAAAAAATTGAGAAGAAATATGCAAATAATAGGAAAGTTACAAATCTTATAAAACGCTAAGTAAAGGTACTTTTTGAAATCACTCGATTTATATTACGCCAACTATTATTAGCGGAGTGTGCGCGAGGATCACTTTGGTCAAATTCCGTACAACACTGCAAACTCATAGTTAGCGTAGTTTAGTGCGTTCGTGTGTATACTTGTTCGTTTGTAAAAGTGAACGACTTAGAATTGTGCCCGATATATGGCAGTAGACTCACCCCTTATTACATGATACAGTGGCATTACGTGCCGTAATGTGCGCCTGTGCTTACCCCGAAGGAAAAAATAGCATAATGTTTAAAAAAACTTTGTACTACTGGATAACAACGCTTCCCTTCTATCTAAAAACAACATAAACTTATTAGCTTTATATGTTTGTTACAGATTCCAAACGGGACCATTGCAACAAGACAGTGGAAATATATGAGGACGTGTCCTCTCCTCCTGTCACCTCCGAGAACTTCGGGAGACCCCTCACTTGCACATATAGGTACTTATTATAATATTATAGTTTTTTTATGGAATAAGTCGGTGATGAATCACCTGATGGTAAGCAATCGCCACCGACAATGGACACCCGAAATACCCATGGCGTTACAGTATAATAACAAAGCGTTGTTTCACGTCGGTTTTCTATGAGGCCGTGGTCTGTCCAGTACTCTGGTCGAGCCGGAGGCATGGCTCTTTCACACCTTTTTTTTTCGTTATAAAATATCTTTTTGGTATTTTTTTTTTTGTTGTATCACAACACCATAGTAAATGGAACTTATACCTAAGTAATTGGTAAGTAGTAGGTTGTAAAGTAATTGGTACATTTGCTTGATCAATAACTTGACGCAAGAATCGAAACCTTAAACGACTATCGAAACATAATTTCAATTACATTTTCCTCACTTACAAATCAGCTATCACTATCAATGAATAGAAGACTATCGAACAAGTTCCCCATAACATCGCAAGATAAATAACATTTTATACCCATCAAAATGTAGGTCAGTGGCTTACCGACTTGCCGGAACTTTACACGTACTCAGAGCATTTTTGCCATACAAAAGAGTGATGATTGATGTTATTTGAAGAAAGTTGTGTGCTCTTAGCGAACACAGGATCAAAAGAAACTACAAAGTGTGGGAGAACATAAAAACCGTATTAGACCGACGAAGTCAGTTTGGGAAGTGATATGGGATAGTACTTTGTGAGTTACGTGGACTATTTTTTGTTTGTTTATGGTATTTTTGTGTTTATTTATGTGGTTTTCTAGATTTGTAGGTAGTCTAGTATTTTTATACTTAATAGGATGGCGTTTGGCCACCATCTCGCTTGGTGGTAAGCAATGATGAAGGAACACGCCTACCTATGAACAACCTGTATACTCGGGACTTGAAGACACCCAAGTTGTATTTTGCAGGAAACATTGACTTCAGCAATGAGTTCCATTCCTTAGCGGTTCACATAAGTAAACTCGAAGCAAAACGCTTCGTGCTAATTTTGTGGAATAGTTAGTACTTCTACATATGATTGATCTTGTCAATAATGGTTATATTTCTTGAGATTTTCTATTAATCTGGTTTAGATCAGTTACATCAAAATTGTCTGTTTACTACATTTTCACCACTGGATCTAAAAAAACCTGACGGATCCCTAAAGCCGTTATCCTTAACCGTAAATACCACTGATCCCCGAACACTCACACATACGCAATCCCATAAAAAATCGTCATGATTAATAATTTTCTCACACACAGGAACTAAACGATAACGAAGCCTCAGGCATTTTCGTCGGCAATAATATCTACTGATGATAAATTGAAGTAATTTATTACGACCAATATTGTGCAAAAATAATGCCTCCAGCTTTCCTTTGCTTTAGATAACAATGAATGATACGGATCTTTTTTCTATAGGTTTCGAGCCTTTCGGGGATCTCCAAAAGATTGGATTCTAAGGATTAGATTCAAAAAGTTCAAAGTCGGAACCTTGATCAACGGTACGACGTGCCACAAGGGATACATGCAAGTAAGTAGCTGAAATAGACCATATTGATATCGTGTATCGGTGGAAGATTACTTTTAATTCCAACTTTCAACTTTAGACATGTATTGCTAAAGAGTTGTATGTATATGTACGAACCAAGAACATCATTTTCATTGCAACATATTTCAATTTAACTTCAAATCAGTAAACAATACAGGTAATTTAAAGAATAATTCATCATTTTTTAATAAAAAGAAAAAATCTCATCCGGCCTTTTCACAACAGATGTCTACGATGAAAGAATAGATTTTAATATCTCGTTTCCCATTTAAAATCGTCTCGGAAGGAAACGATGAAAAGTGGAGAAAAGCAATTGGTAAAACAAAAAAGTTTTAAGTCATCAAGTCGTGAAAATCGGCCGCCATCACGGGTACTACTAATTGAGTCAGCGTACGCTTTCGAAATTCTACTAATTAATTTTTGAACTCGTCTGACGGGTGAAAGAACTCGGAACTCGGAACTCGGAGCGATCCAATTTGAACGTAATTATTGAATCATTCTACGTTTGTACGATTTGCGAGTTTACAAACTCGACGAGTTTAGAATTCCAGTGTGATTTCGATTTGTAATGTTTACGCATATTTGGAATGGTACGCATATTAGCTGTTATCGTTATTAATGTAATGAGACTTTAATTAGCATAAAATTTTAAGTATGAGATTAATTAAAATATGTGAAAATATAGGCTTATATTTTTTAATGGAATAAGCCGGTAAACGAGCAGACGGATCGCTTGATGGTAACCAACCGCCGCCGCCCATGGACACTTGAAACATTATGCTAGCCGTACCAAATGTATGTGTAATAAATACTACACGATGCCTGTTTAATCATGAGATTACAAGATAAATGAACAAAACTAATGAATAAAGAAAAGACGAAATAAAATTACTAACATTGTAACAATTTTACCAATTCTATTTAGAGAAAACCGAAACAAAATATTTTAGAAAAGCTAGCTTAAGTTAGATTTACGAATGAGGTGAATCGAACGTGAATGAATGGAGATGTGGGTAGAGGGCGCTGTAGGTGAACATTTGCCGACCGAATTAAAAAGAACAAAATTACACGCACTCACAGCCAACGATCGTGCATAAAGAGATTAATGAATGTTAAAGGAAATACGTTCCTATGCCACAATCAGGAGATTTGAAATTCCATTTTCATTGATATTTTATGGACTTGTATTGTTATTATTTGAAACCATTACTTTGAATTTCATTGAATTTTGAAAATCAAAGTCAATTAGTTCGATAGTTGAATTTGGATTTGGAGATAACAAAAATAGGCCATGAAACATCATAATTATATTATAAATTTATCATGGTTATCGGCTTCCCCGACTCACGACGTGTATGAATGCTGCTGATAAATATGAGCCTCTAGCATAGCTTGAATCTAGTCAAGTTCCTCGTCAAACAATTACGCGAGTAAGCCGATAACATAATAATTAATATAGCATCATTATTATTGCAGAGTAAAATGTATGCAAGCAATGAAGCTAAATATTTGGTAACTAATTTACAAAACTTCACAGATAGTGGACGGCAACGCAAAGACGGATGTTTCAAACAGGAAGGAGCCAGGTCTCTTCTGCGGCGAGATAGAGCAGCCTCAGACGTTCATATCGGAAACCAACTTCGTGAAGATTGTCTTCCACGCCGACAACTTCACTGATCAAACTTACTTTAGCTTCGATTCCAGGTCAGTGATCATGTTAAAGGGGGTAATTTAATATAGAACTAAAGGGTAGACTAGGTTTTAAGTTGGAAAATTTTGCTCAACAACTCCACCGAAGTTGGTTGACAAAGTACTTTCGATATTAGTTTCGAATTCAATTATGACTTTTAGAGGTGTATTGTGTTAATAGTTGAACGTTGTAATAGAATATGGTATAGTCAATTTAATTTTGGTGTCTATCCACCAATTAGCTATAGAACATTATTGGAATAACTTCGTGCCTATTTTCGTTTTGGAATTTTAGGTGAATAAGCCTTTGTATCTAAGTATTTAAATTTCGAACTTTAGCCGTTATTAGAACACAAATTACTGGCTCCAATATTAGTTTGGACATCAAAATATCAGCAGAAAAACAAACGATACCTACTCAAGTATTTCACAATCGATGTTATGCCATAGAAGTCTCTGTACAAAGTTTTTACATTCAATTTCCTTTCCAGAGCGGAGCAACAATTTGAAGTGTATCTGCGCTACGGCCAGCATCCAGAATTGTACCCCAACCGAAGAGGGGAGGTGGTTGCGGGGTATGTACATATTTAGACTTCAACTCCCTATTGATGTTAATTGAAGAAACTTTAATGTCTAATTGATGTAACGAAGTAAAGTGTAAATGTTTGAAATACAGTTTGAGATATAGAATCAAATAATGAAGTTGCTGATGGTGTAAACGCGAGTGGAATGAAACATAAGCAGTTTGGTAGGAGTCAGTTAGATGATTTCGCACAAACTTGGAATTGTGTGTGTTAATAGTTTTGGTTTTATTTCTAGAGAGATAGATAATATGCCATCTAATATATAAATATTAGATGGCATAAAATACGTAAATAAATTCAGTTCTCTCAATATTGTATCTATTATTACATAACATGAAATATTACAGCATTTGTCAAGATCATTAGGAAAAGTCTGTAAAATGTAACACACATTCATAAATTACATTTACAATTTAGTACCGTCTTTATTCAAAGTAAGCACGACATTACGTAAGGTACGAACGTGAAGAAAGTTAAGATTAATGATGATAAATAAAGAACAAAGAATTTACAAAACAAAATTACCTCGTTGCCTCTCATTTTACATACGCTAACGAGATCTAATAATAGAATTATTTGAGATACACGTACGAACTCGCATAGGGAAACAGGACCCCTGGCAAACAGAGACCTTCGTCTATACAAATTGCCTCCAAGATTATTTTTATCGTAATCAGATACAACAACATGAAACAAAACATACAGGGTCCCACAAGGAGGCATCCTCGGCCCTGACTTTATTTAAATTATTTGCCAAATTGCGATGCCGACTTCAAAGGGAATTCAAATGTACGTGATGAACATTTTAAAGCAAATCGTTTGGAAAAGCTATTCGGCATTGTCTGCGCCTCTCAGAGAGATCGATTCTGTTTTGTTCAGAATGGATGTTTTGAATTGGAAAGATCACGTTTATGCTTATTGTAGTGTTGAGCTGGTTAACGTAGTAACACCTCGTCTTGAAGGTGAAGGTAGGAATAATATTATAAGATTGTTGAAAGCTGCGTAGCTTGTATAATTCTGTTTAGTTAACGGGATTATTGCCGTAGACTGGGTACGAACTGTATTGATCAATAAGGACGCGACTAATGGAATATCTAAAAGCAAAGAAGTAAAATTATATTACGTAGTATGTAACTCTTAATACGATTAGAAGCGATAACAAAATCGATGTACTGAAATTTTCCAGCGAAACTGGAGCTCATAATTTGTAATCAATTGAAATTGGTATTTACGCTCGGACCATATTAACGCGACTTTTAATATCAGCTCATAAAAGATATAAAAATAAATTACCCTTTAATAAAAACGGTAAATTTATTAAAATCTGAGTAATAAAAACGGTAAATAAGTTCAGTAACTGTTAATTCGGGGTATGATAAATTGTTATTTGTTCCCGCTGAATTTTGCTGTCGAAAGTTTTCAATAATTTAGTATCATATTCCATACAAATTTATATGCTCGTTTATTACGAACGAAATAATGTTCGAAAATAAATGGATCACGAATTTCTTTTTTATGGAACGTGATCCCTCCACAGTTTCAAAATCAACATAACTGTGCAAGGTGGGGAGCTAAACATTTTATATTTTCATTTTTAATATAAGCAGCCTTTGTTCCACGAAAACGTTATTAATGATTCGAACACCTTTAACCTTTAACAAGAACGATAAGTACTGGAGAACGTGACTGGAAAGTTTATGATCCCTTCATAACCTTCAAGAGCTCTGCTGAAAATCGTGACACCCAATTTCCATGCCAATAAATCACTAACTCAATACTTCAAACCATCACTCGACGGCCACTGCATAAATCAAGTTCGAGTTGCCAATTACTTAAGGAGCTTATCCCGAATGTCGCAAACGTTCTAGAATCATTCTGACCGGCTCCAAATGGCTCCACTTTGGTGGGTACGTGACCGAAATGGCTTATAAATCG
Source organism: Spodoptera frugiperda (assembly GCF_023101765.2). Classification (NCBI taxonomy): domain Eukaryota; kingdom Metazoa; phylum Arthropoda; class Insecta; order Lepidoptera; family Noctuidae; genus Spodoptera; species Spodoptera frugiperda. The sequence continues at coordinate 1,929,559 of NC_064237.1, forward strand.
TGTTGAATTGTCGGCACGGGCTCACTGCCCACCTATTATTGCAGCCATATTGATTTATGCGTTGTAATCAAGTACTCGAATTAAAGTGAGTGAGGTGCGTACCTAGCTGATTCAGGGATTTCTTTTTTTTTAAATTGGGAGCCTTTTTGACGGCGCACGAAAGGGTGCTTTAGCGAATGTTATTTATAAACGTGAGTGTGCAGAATTTTTGCTGCGTATTTTGTTTTGCTGACGCATTTTATAACCATGTAAGGTTTGATGTCAATACAGGGAATACTGCAACTCATGTCATGTTGAGAGGTATAAAATTGCAAAGTGTACGTGAGCAAACATTCTTGCTTTATTGCATGCAAGCGTACTAAAATGAACAATTTTATCGCGTTAACTTTACAAACGATGTCATGACTTATAAACAGGTTTTATACAGTTTGCGTCTATATTCATAAAACATAAGAGTACACAATGTATTTTACTATGTCTCCTAAAGGTTTATGAAGCATCAACTATTCAATATAACGTAGCACATTTGATTATAACTCTCTAGAAATAAAACTGTGAATCAAAAACGCTTATTCCACTAAAGATGAAGCTGCCAAGTAATTACTCCGACAATTTAAAAAGTCAGCAATTAAAATTCTCGTGGGAGAAAATATGAGGAATACCGAAAAATTTACAGCAAAAATCCGCCAAGTAAAAGTGTCAGGGATAATGATTTCGTTCAGCTTTGTTAGCGAATTAACTTAATGAAGGAGAGCCATTTTTCTCAGGTCGTATTGCGAAAGAGTGTTTCGAGATTGCCGGCTGCAAACGTGTTATGTACAGTCGGCTGCCTACCCTGGAGTGTATCCAAGAAATCTTCATTGCAGGCAAGTCTATTACTGTATTTTATTGGTGAACACTAACGGCCTTTATTTCCTCTCCTTTAACTTTGTAGTGTTAATTACTGGGACTATTACTGTTTCAAGGGTATTTGATATTGGAAAGTTTTCGATTGCTATCGAGGTGTGGTTTAGAATGTGATTCAGTTCTAGTATTGGCAATTGAAAAGTTTGTGCCAACTCGTGTATATAGAACTTTTACACGTGGCACTGATTATGGTTAATGATTCATTTAATTGGTTCGCTTATTGGAAATTATCCAAAGTTCTTTTTAATTAATATTTCAGTTGCTAACAATTGTTCTTATTAAAAATGACTTTGGTAAGAAATAATTAGTCTCAAGGTCAACGAAGTACTTGTTAAAAATATGGAGGATTACCTAAATTAGGTCTTCGGGCCCAATAAATTAGATCCGAGTGGAGTATCTCTTCAAAGTCATGGAGCATAGCAGAAATTTTGATGAGGGTTGTCCTGCCTCGGACAAATGTGTTTGTTTAGGTCCAGAGCGTTAAATATTGTTTGTCAACGCTGTTTTCCCGCTACTGTTTGTGACGACAGCACTTTGTAGTCTTTACGATGATTCTAAATAATATCCTTCTTAATAAAAAGGATAATAGAATACCTTGATGGATTTTCTAGATGTAATTTAGATTTGTAGTGACACATGACTAGTGACAGATGACTGCGAAGTGAAGTCACACATAGACGATCTACGAACAAATCAATGGATGACGTCATAAATCCTATATCGCACATAATAAACATGGATAAAAAATCCAAACGAACAACAGTTGGGTAGAAAGCCCGCTAGACACGATCACCTCGCCTGGAAGATCCTCCTTTTCCCAGGGAACTTAACTATCTATTTCATAAAGATTCAACAGCCTATTTCGCTGACAACACTAATTTATCTTGCAAAAACGTCCATTAATATCGCTTTACCTTTCTAGATACCATCTGAACACAAGACTGCCCTACATAAAGCTGTACATAGAGAACGAAGAATTCAATATAGACGGACAGAGATGTGAGAATATCATGACCTGCCCTATGAGACCGATCACTTCTGGTAAGTGGCCCAAATATTTGAACAACAATTTTTTGACTATACGAGATTCCCGCACGGAACAATTCTGTGTGATCCACAGATGGTTGTTCCATGTCTGTGTGTTATGTGTATGTGAAATTGTATGTTTGTAAACGCACCCACGACACAGCGGAACATACGAGTGTGGATTAAGAATTTCTTTTGTATTTTATTCCACCACCAAACTCAGGGTGAAGTTATCTTAGTCGATAAGTAAGTTAAGTAGCATAATATTTAGTTTTAGCAAATTGACCACGGTTGTTGGTAAGCAAGGGGATGATGCGTTACGTGTCGCGTGATAACCGGTGCTCTGAGAAAGTCTTTGTGTGATTCTCAAACTATTGCTGATGTGATTCACTTGGTATAGGTGTTTGAATCGTCTGCACCCATGATACGAAAAAATTAATCCTAAGATTAAAGAAAAAGGGAAGATTTTCTTTTGTATTTTATTTCACCGCCAAACTGAACAGGGTGAAGTTATCTTAGTCGATAAGTAAGTTAAGTAGCCTTTTAGTGCCAAGTGAACGTTGTTAGCTAAGATTAGAGAAATTATGGAAGGCTGCTTTGTTGCGTATAAGCACTTTTTATTTGTTTTAAAACAATATAGTGCTAGTTGGCTATTCATGGCTATTTATACATTTAAATAATTTTGGTATTTATGTTACACGCATACGACACAGCAGAAAAAGCTAGTGTGGGGCAAGATTAAAAAAATATATTTATCAGTAGGTTTGTGAGGAATGACAGGCCATTTAAATTTACTGTTATTTTAAAATGAAGTAGTTTAAAGATACAAGAATATGTCATTTTATTCACCATCCTATTTACATAAACATACTACTATACATATCACGAAAACTTTAATTCTTTATTCTTAAACATTTTAAACTAGAAAATCGATCGATTTATTAAACACAAATAAATGTGCACAAAATAACAAAATTATCTTCTAAACTACATCGTCTTGAACAGCGCAATATCTAAACTGGGAATACGTTTACACTTGACTTGAATGGCCACTTTAGTGAACGTACAATCGTTCGGACGAAATCACCAATTCCAACGTTCAATTCTACTAAAAAAGCAATTGAGAACGGTTCAATGTGTCGATCAAAGTAGGCCTGCACTAGCAAACATGGCGTCTTTGATAAAATGAGATTGCACTTTGGTCAAGTAGAGGAAATAATAAGGACCAAAAAGGCTCTTCAACGTACTTGTACTTCCTCTGGTATTGCGGCTGTCCATGAAGCTGATTAGTTATTAGTCATCATCGGGTAATCTGTTTGCTTGTTTGCTGCCCATCGCCATAAAATATAATGTTAAACGGTTTACTCACGTCTTCCTTTAATCAGTTCAACTACGATTAGTTGAAGCGGTTTTCACCAGTGCTAAGCTATGGAAGCCAAACGCATCGACAGCAACGTAACCTAGCACATTTCTGGTGGCAAAGCAGCATGTAACGAATAAAATAGTCTGTCACTCGATCCGTCAATGAAACCAGATTCTAAATTTAGCCACCATTGAGCTATAAAACCATAAATACCCACTCCCAGCATCTATAATTTAATCGGAACTCTCAAGAATACAATAACCATTTTCCTTCTTACATTTTTTACATAACACAGCAAGGTGTTAAGTTATGGTGGCCATAAATAACTGCTATCCAATAACGGACGCTAAATCTATGCTGGCCTGACTTTGTCGATATTAAATTCTTATACTGGTCGACTTTGCTCTTGTTTTAAGGTTTAAATTTTGTAGTAAATGTAGTGGTTTACTGAGTTACTTAAAAATATTGGTTTTTAATATTTTTCTCTTTGACTTCAGTCTTATTTTTTATATATAGTCACGCCTATTATCTCCGAATGAGGTTGTTTGATGCACATTACGGCCATACCACTGTATAATGGATACCCTCTTTTGACCATTTGTGTCCTAAGTCCCATGTAATCGCGGGTGAGCCTATTGCCACATACTGGGAACAATGTTGACTTGTGCTACTGATAAATTTAAAAAAAGCAGAAAAATGCTCAGCATACAGCAGAAGCAATATACCTGAGAATTATATATAAATAGCATATACATACATAACCTCACGCCTATCTTCCACAGGGCTACCTCTATGGGAGAGACAATGGAACCATTTTTATAATATTTAAGGCAAATCTGAATTTTAATTCAAATTTCATATTTTATTCACGATACCGAAGGTTTCCGCAACATAAATTAGAAAACGCTATATCTAACTCGAAATCTTAAAGTAATATTTATGCTGAATATTTTTTAATACTAAGTCTCAATTCTCAGTGTATCCGCAGCCTTACAGAAGCTAGCGGATTGAAAAATTGTGTTGTAGATAGACCGTGATTTGCCTCGCAGGGGTTTATATGAATATGAAATGTGGGTATCGGTAGCTTATTTCCAACAGACGGTTGGTTATGAAGTGGTTTAACATGTTTTGATAGGTGATCTGAATTTAAACGATCCTGTTTTAAAGGGAACGTTATGTTTTTATTTTAAAGTTAATCTTTTGAGTAGTTTGGTTGTAATTTTAAAAGGATTTTATGTGTATTAGGAAAGAAAATAATTATTTCGGAATTTTAATTAACTAAAAATCACGGCTTAATCACGTATATCGAGAAAATCTCTACTAGTTTCAAGTCACAATGGGACTCTTCTTCATGAGCATTGTGCGTAGACACGGTGACGTGCAACCTACTAATGCTGACGCTGCTCATGATGAAAAGTCCTTCTGTGACTCGAACTCGACTTATTTGGAATCTTCCTTATGACACTTAATGCAAGTTATAATTTAGTGTTTTTTCTTTAATTATCTTTTTTCTCTCTCCCAGGGTCAGAAAACTGTCCATATGACTACATCAGGATCTATGACGGCAAGGATGAGTCAGCATCAGTGATTGGCACTTTCTGCGGCATGGGAAAGTTCCCTTACTCCATTATTGGAACATCTCAGGACTTATTTGTGGAGTTCGTCAGTTCTCCAGCAGGTAATGTGCACTACATTTGTTTATACTATTGTCAAATAAATTAAATCAGACATTTTCTTTGAAACTAGTGGCATAGAACTAATTGATAATTCTCTTTCACAAAGTCTGTCTTTATAATAAATCTCTTCACTAGTCTATTGGTTTCATAGTTTTGAAACCAGCGACCTAGTTCTAAAATCATATCCCTATTTTTATTATTAGGTCCACTCCTAAACACCGGCTTCCATTTCAACGTTGGCAACTGGCCTGGTCATGTTGAGGCTCCAGGGTCTAAAGTGGGTACATGTGACTGGCTGCTCACAGCTGAGACACTCAAGAAGTCAGGAGACACTGAAGGCATCTTCCTGTCTGTGGCACATTGGTATCCTCCGCATACATCGTGCACATATTTGATGCAAGGATTTCCTGGACAGGTCGTCAGGTTATATTTTCCAAGGTAAGAGTCAGAGAGAGATCCAGTTTAGTTATTTTTATGAAACAGTAGAGCTGTAATTTTTAAAACATTATTGTTTTATTTGTTAACATAAGTGAGATCTAATCAAATAGGACTATCTACCAAAAAGTCTTCGTTTCTCAACTGAACGTCACATTTGGATACTTGTACTTATCAATAATAACATAGAGTCTGAATACTAAACCTGAAGTTGTAAACTCGCTCCTCATTTCATGTTCCTCATGAGACAACCAATATAAGTATGAATAAATAAAATACATCATACTATGTATTTTTTTTCCCAACAGTTTCCGAATAAACCGCATAGAGTCTCCGATTCAGCCCTGGACCGGGGACTGTGGAGAGTCTCTCACTCTGTACGATGCTCCGAGACCTGACGATGCTCGCATCATCAAGACATTCTGTGACACCTTCAGCCGACCGATGGAGAAGCACGACTTTGTGTCCACTGGCAACGCCATGTTTGTCAGATTTGAGAGCAAGACTGGCAGTTATAGTGGGTGAGTGGATTTGAAATAAAGTCTTTTCAGGGTTTTTCATTTGATTTTTATCGAAGATAAGACAAATTACCTTGAGCTAATTTAAGCTCCGGGTATGCAAATTACTATTGAGATCTAGTAACAAAAGTGATAGGATATGGATATATCTAATTTCTTCAGGAAAATACATTACGATTATATCTTTATTTAAAATCCTCTAAAATTATTATTACACTAGCTTCAGTGACTTCGCCCGTGATCCCGTGGAATAAAAAGTGTGATCATCCCATGTGATATTCCAGACCATAACCTATGCCTGTTCTACATTTTATCCCGAACCCTTCTGCCATTTTGACGTGATTGAGGAATAAAAATACAAATAAAACTCACAAACATTTGCATTTATAATATTAGTAAGACAGGTTTCAAATAAATGCAATATCTTCACAAACCCTTAAGACATTCCTCGTGTAGACTTTATTTCGCAAAAACATTACGAGTCAACGTAACATCAACATTTCAGATAAAATCACTTTGAATCACGGTAAATAAACAAGCTACGTAATAATTTATTTGCACAGAAACATTATTGCACGATTTAAAGCTAAGAATACATCAAACAAACCTAATATATACATGGTTGTAATAAACAAACATACACATTTCCTACATAGAACATTTCTCGTGTATGTATTTGTTTTCGTAAGAACCATTCCCGCAAAATATCATCAATTAAAATGAAGGGAAAGGGCGAAACAAATGAACAAATAAATACAAGGACGTTTTCGTTGTAAACAATTTTACTGGAGCATCTATTTATGGCAGTGGTGTAGTGGTTGTTTGTATGAGGTTTAAAAATAACGTTGCCGATAGTAGTAATGTATGCAGTACCCTTAGTACGAGTTTGCGTTACGTTGAACGAAAACGAAACGAAAGCGCGGTCGGCACTCTGATTGCCCGGCGCGAATGAACCAACCTATCGGGTACCCTTAGTATGGGTTTGCTTTAAAGAAAATTTGCGTAAAACAAACTCGTTCTAAGCCTTCAGGGCGCCGAGCCCGCACTCGTTTCGTTTTCACTCAACGTTAAGCAAACTCGTACTAAGAGTACAGTATAGGTATTGTATTAAGTCGGATGAGGCTGGGAGGAAATGGCACAGTTCTTTAAATTAGTAGTCTTAGTTACATACATTTTCACTGAATACAAATACATTCTGCTATGTAAAACTCTTTACATCCAAAATCTAACTAACCTATTTGTTCTAGATCCTCACTCTACTACTGGGCTCACTACGACTTCTTCAACAACACGCGTTTCGGAGAACCTGTCCCTGGAACTGCTTGTGATGAGATCATAGCATCGTGGAAACAAAGAGCTGGAAGACTACGGTCTCCTCTGAACACCCTGGTGTACAAGCAGGCGTCACCAGGAGAAGACGTCCACTGCCTCTACAGATTTGTGACAGATAAAAGGATATATGCTAGAGTTATTCTCACTATTTTGAGTGTTAATTTTAAGGTACGTTCAACTTTTTCTTTAGTATTTGTTCTCTATTTAAGTTTCTATACTTTTTGTAGGGAAAATTGAAAATTATTGACAGTTGTTGTAAGAAGTAAATAGTTAAATGAATGGTTTGGTCTAAATATAATTATGTACTTGAATATAAATCAATCTTCATTGAACAACTCATCTACTGGAAAAATCTGTTTAATAATTTAAGTTCGAAAAATTAGTCTTCCTTTGATGTCTGGAGCCGTCATTTATAATACTAATGTCTAGCAAATATTCTAAATACTTTATTTCAAACTTCACAAACCAATTAACTCGAAAAGGACTAATTTCACCAAAATGTTTTCTTAGTTTTAGTTATTTCTCCTGTAAGCACTTAATTAAATTTATTTGAAAGTCCATTTGTTGAACTAATTTCTAATTAATAGTCCGTTTCTCTAAAGTTAATATTTTTTTCATTTTCAATTTCATTTTAATCAGTAAGCGATTTACAATCTTTTTAGATTTAAAAAGGACTTAAATTATATACAGTTTTCCATTCATAAATACGTCACAGATGTAAACTAATTCTGAAACAAAATCTAAATTCAATTTCTTTACAGGAACACCCATACACATCGGTAACCTGTCAAAACTGTTACGAAGACCGAGCAGACAAGCTGATCATCTGGGAACCATACCCAGGTGGCAAGTCACCCAACATTACAGCACCAGGAGTAAGCACCACACCTCTTCCACTCCACCTGGCTGTCCAGCGGTCCCTGGGATCCTGTCTTTGTGCCAAACATGCTAATGCTGTATCTAGAGCAAGGCCATACAGAGTCGTATCATCAGGTGAAAGCTTAAATCTCCAACTGATAGTAGACAATGCTCATGCAGCTGCCTCATACTTCAAGAACCCATCTCCACTCTTTGAAGCTCGCTATGAGTTCGTCCACGGCCCTCTCTGTGGACCAGCTGTTTTGGCAGCTGCATCAGATGGTGAAATAGTCTACCCACACTTAGAAGCCCTCGGCTATATGGAACCGCCAAAAAGAATACAGTGCATCTGGGATCTAGAGATAGAAGAAAAGAGAGATATTTGGCTACACTTTGAAAGTATTAAGTTCGCTTCACGTCACTGCGAAGATGGCAATATTCAAATCTACTTGCCTGGACGATTGGATCCATATTTGTCGGTATGCGGTGATAATGTAACAGAAACTGAAAAACTGCCAATATTGTCAGCTGGGGAACTTGGGTTCGAATCTTTAGATGATCCATTGGTGATCGAAAAAGAAAAGACGAGATCTATTCGTATTGTCTTCATCGGTAGTGCGTCCCCAGCAAGAGCTGCCTTCAAAATTGCCTGGACTGGGCTTTACCACCTACCGAAGAACTCTGATGGCACTCTAATGACTTCACGGCTAACTGACGGAGAAACTAAATCTCCTGACTCAGGTCATGGGTGCGACTTCATTTGTCCAGGTGAAGCACTGTGTATTCCAGCCAGATTGATTTGCAATGGAGTAGTTAATTGTCCAAACGTCACCTCAGGTGATCGTAAATTCTGGACAGCTGAAGAAAAACGAGCCAGAGAAGCGTACTCTGAGGATAGTCTGAGACGTTTAGGATATTTGGATTTATTGGGAGGACTCCCATTGGGACAATTGCATGACGAAGCTCCTGAACTTTGTGCAAGAGCCAGGAGCATTGGTGGGAATGATTGGACAGCGCCTGCTTTAGGTGCTGGGTTAGCGATTGCTATTGGTGTGTGTGCTCTCGGTGCCGCCTGGCGCCTGTGCTGCCGCAAGCGGTCTCCAGACGAAGAGTCCCTGGATTACTGACATGCGGCCCGCGGTGCGCCTCACGCACCGCCGTCGCTCCACTCGCGGTCTACCTCCAGGGACCTCCCTATGGATTGGAGCCTCCATTGACAGACGCTATATTGAGCGCCGGAGCCCTCCTTTGTTGATTACTGAGAACCAAGTTCTTTGCTTGTTGTTGTTACCCGGATAATGGTAATTGTATACCTTACCATACTAACTAAAAACACAATCCTGTCAATTTTCACTTAGAATTTTTCTATATAAATATCTCCGTATAACGACAGTGGCAAGCAGTTGGAGTTGCGTGTTCAAGGCAAATTTTGGTAATGTGGAAAGTTTACGATTGAAGTGAATCAGTCTAATTCGTTAACAACGACGGTAGTTGCAGCCAAAAGTTTCCTTATAACTGCTTGGAGCTGTCATTATATTTTTACTAAAGTTAAGTACGGCAATTTTGAATGTACTTTATTGAAGACACTCCCGATATTTATCGTGTTTAATTTTAGGAGGGTAAGACTCCCGGCGCTCAAGTTGACGACGTTGTTTTGTAATTAATGTATATACCCTTATACCTAAATTAAACCTAACGTTAATTAATGCTTCAAACGAACGATCATAGGTTAGGGCAAGGTGATAGTAGCCAAACAGTTAAGTCATTATCAATTTAGGTAGTAATAGTAATGTTTTTATAACATGACATAAGTGTGACATTCCTATGACAGGAATGGGTTCAATTTTATGGTTTATGAACTCATCATGTTTAGCATCAAGTTGACTCCTCTCATTATGTGCTCGAGAAAAGACCGCCAAGTTCGTTCACGATGACAATGAAGAAAGTTTCCAGAAGTTTGATTTTAACGCTAAGTTACTTCATATCAGTATTGTAAAATAATGTGCTCAATATAATGTGAACTTGGCGAACTTTTTCGTACACGCTGGCTTCAAAGCGATTTGACTGACTGCGAAATCATGTAATCTACTCGTTGTAATGTAAATATATTTGACTAGATAATAAGATCGTTGATAGAATAAGTTGTGTGTTGTATCATTGATTTCTCAGAAACTTTCGTAACAATCTTGTGATTATTTGCTTTAAAGATTAATTTTACCTCTAACACCACCACATTTGCAAGATTTTAATGTCGAAATAAATTTACAGAGAATTAAATAAGTTTTAAAGTAAAAAAAGAATACAAGGAGACAGAGTATAAGATTTCTGATCAAATTGAAAAAATGGTGCCGTAATGTGCAGGTTCACTTCTACCTTCGAGGATAAAAGGTGTGTGAGTTAAAAAATGGTTTGTAATAATTGAATAAAACCTCTTTGATAATCAGTTCAATGTGTTGCTAGAAATCAATGATATTATGTACCTAAAAATAAACTAAAAAAATGCGCACTGCGGTTAGCTACGATTAGTTCTGTATCTGCAATAATAATAATTTTACCAACTTGTAACATTTGTTTAGTTTTGACTAAATATTTGTAATTTATATACGTTGCACAGTTAGTTATTAGATTATTTTCACTGAATTTATATATAAAATGTATGCTTTGATAAATATTATTGCAATTTCAACCGTATCTCTTTGTGTTAAGGTGTGAGCAATATCTGTTATTGAAAACGATATTTTCTTCTGTAAATAACACTTTTGTCTTGACATGATGTAGATATATAAATAGCTACTACGTAGTAATAATTATCCTTTTTAAGAGGTCAATAACCTGCTTATCCGAAATTGCGGATAGCTATATTACATTAAATGATTCGTCTGCCCGTTTTGACAAGCTTAAATCGATTTTAATAAAAGAACAAGACGATTTTTTTAAGGGGGAAAATCATCCAATTACTTCTCCCGCCTTGGGCGAGGTAAGAAGGAGTGTCAGACTATTACTGATTAAAAACCACCCCGTTCCTACTCCTGGTTTTCAAGCCGGTGCCCCGGTAAAAAAACATGATAATAAGAATAATACAAAACTACGTAACAAGTTTTACAAATGTATTACATTTTTCACATAAAGTTATAATATTATTCTAAACCTATTCCTAGCCTAAAACATTTGGTCGATTTACGTTCTAGATCCAGCCTATAAGTAATATCGTTACCGTAATGGGTATTGCTCAAATCTAAGCCTTAAGTTTAGTACAATAATAAATATAGTAAGGTATAAAATTGTTTGCGTACTATTTTAAATAATAGCTTTATTTTGACGAGTAATTTAGATTTTGTTAGCATTTACCAGATGGGTAATGTTAAAAAAATAAAAATATATTTTGTACAAAATATTCTGTAGTTTTCTTTCTAGTAATCCCTCTTTGATCGAGTCTTCGTATGAGTTAAGGTAAGGGTTAATAGGCAGGCTAAGAGACTTGGGTTCAATCCCCAAGTCAAGGAAGTATTTATTATTTATATATTTAGGGTTCGTTGAATTTGTTTTTGGTACCTAACAACACCTTGTTTAAAACTGAGCCTGTTGGATATTGGATTCTTGATATAACTAATGATAACAAGCTGTCGTATTCTACTTACCACATACATATTCCACTCCACCTAAATCAGATAGTCCAGCGACTAATACGTATATGTAGCATAAACCTCAAGTAACATAGAAGAGAATTTTCTACAGTTTACTAGGATATTGTCATTAAAGTTCTTATACAAATACATACAATAATGATAAGCCCCTAAGCGTACTAAAACTTACATAATTCCCGAAAATCGTAGGCATGCCTGCCTCTTTAGATAGAGCAATACCAGAATGAATTTAACAACCTTTGTAACCGACATCCGTCATTGACTTATAAGAAAAATGGTCTCACTATTAACACATACTCATATTCTCCTCCCCTTGAAGAAAACCACTTATGACCACGACGTTACAAATAACTACGTGACCAAAATACAAAACTCCAAATCTCGACAACAATATAAGAGCATCAACAAACATGGAATCCACATTATTTACATTGGCAATAAGTATGAGACAGCAGATAAACCATTCGCAGCGTAAACCTAATGTCCCATACATTACGAGGCATCACCCTCCCTACAACGATTATTCACAAAATTATTTATAGCAACAATATTTCATTGTATCTGTACCGTTCAGGAATACATAAATCCTGTACGACAAAGAGCACTTAAAATCTATAATACGATAGCATTTTTCATAGCTGTGTACCGTACCCATATCGCATTGGTGGACGGTGTTTGCAAATATTGAAGCACCTGCCCGACGCGTCGCCGCCGGCGCCATATTTATTTTTATGACACATTTTTTTACTCTTCTTTATTCGTGTTCTTTTTTCAAAGTTTGACGTTCGTTTTGATTGTGACGTTTCGAAATTTTTTAAATTGAATTTTTATTTTCTTTTTACGAATTGCAATTTGGAAAATAGGTTGCTTCTGTGTAAAAATAAAAAGGTTGTTGTTTACACGGAAAAATTCATTTATTATTATTTGAAATAAACGTAATTTATTTATGTATGGCCATCAAGAATGGTGTGTACCAAAATGATACGTCTAATGGTAATAGTATGTGCCAAGTATGGACCAAAATTCAGATTGAACTGTCGTTACCAAGCGACGAGCAACAAAACAAACAAACAGTTCAAGGTAAATAAAACTATTTAAAATAGATTGACTATTTTGATTTTAAGTATCTGTATTATACACACGACTCCAGAGCTCTTGGTAAGTATGGTTCAAAGTTAAAATGCACACCAAGCTTAAATTACAAACCTGTAGAAATATAAAATTATTAAATATTATCAAGAAGAAATCCACTTAAACAAAATATTTAAACTAGATCTTCACAGCACCTACATTACAGTAAAATAAAACTACGCGCCATAAGTGGCAGTTAAACTATTCTCATTTCCACCGCATAATACGTGCGAGCGAGACGCACATATAGGTAATGACAAGGAAGAAAGGTTTCATTATGTCGTACTTTATCTGAACGTGTTATAAATTGAGGTTCGCTCCGTTAACGGTGGCCGAGGAGGAAACGAAGATCGCCATTGTGGTGAAACGAGGTTTGGTTTAAGAATTAGTAATAGTTTTGGCTCCACGAGCTTTGTAAGAATTATTTATTCATTACAAACTTAATCCTTAAAGTAAAACATAGTACCGTATTTGTTATAAGAAATAAGTGATTAAGCATTTGCTATGGGAATAAAAATACTAACTTGCACCAACCGCTTTTTTATGGTACTTAAAGTCCGTAAACGAGCAAATGGATCAACTAATGGTAAGCAATCGCCGCCGCCCATAGACACCTGAAACATACAAGTGCGTTGCCGACTTCTTGGGAGTTAGGTATACATATATGGGGTGTTGAGCAATCAGGGATTAGGAAAATTGAGAAGGGGTAATTACTCACTCACACAACGAAACACAACGCTAGCGTTGTTTCACGTCGGGTTTCTGCGAAACCGTGGTACCACTTTGGTCGAGCCGGCCTATTCGTGCCGAAGCATAGCTCTCATTTTCAGACCCTCTAATTTCAGGCTTATAGATCAAAAAAGCTATTATTGTCAGTAGTTTAATTTGATTTAAAGTTTAAACCTCCTTAATAAAACTTATTTATTAATTATCACCAATTTTAGTCTTATAATATTACACAAATCAGACATACAGTTTGACGGTAAAAATAAACATTATTAACAACTATTTCGAATCGAATCTGAAATTCAATTTGAATCAACAAACACTAGCGCCGTACATTTCATAAAATAACTTTTATAAACGACACACAGCCATAAATCATAGCTAATATTTTTTGTATACACAATACATATACGCCGTCATACCAAAACATACGTAGGTAAATGAAACATTTTTAATATCCAAAGCTCTTTGTAAATAAAACAACATTCCACTATAACTCATGGATTGATATTAAAAAAATATCTGTATTTACTTTATTCGAATGTGCTGCAGGCTATTTTTGAAAAAAACTGCGAGTCATTTTATTCTTTATTTCATACATACTAACATGTTACCCAGGTCATTTGTTTAATTAACAAAACTTCATTATGTTTTATGGTATAAAAAAGTTAATATTTTATAACAAAAAGTTATTTCAAATGTAGCTCAAAATATAAAATAATGATTTTCCGACCAGGCAATGACATCTAGAATCTCTTGCTTCCCGGAGCTGCGGACTACCTACCGGGTTTACCGGGGCTCCGGCTCGAAAAGCAGGAGTAGGAACGGAGTGGTTTTTAGTCAGTAAGAGTCTGACACTCCCTCTCGCCTCGCCCAAGGCAGAAGAAGTCATTGGAAGATTTTCTCCCTTAAAAAAGAATCTCTTGCTAGGTAAACATACTTTTAATCATTCGACCAACGACCCTAATTTTATAAGTTACCTTTCCAAAATAATCATAAAATCTATACACACCATTCGTAAAATCAATGAACATGTACAAACTTTCATTTCAAAAGTAGAACGAACCAATAAACTTAGCTTTCGTCGCTTAAATAACTTAGTTGTAAACAGTTCCGAAACTGGCCGGTTGCACGTGCAAACCAATTAATACCTCCAACTCATTAAGTAAAAAGATCTACAAAAAAAAGTAAGAAAAACTAATAAAACTTCTTTGAAAGTTCAACCGCCCGAGCGGGTCGAAAAGTTAATTAAATGTACGTAGTGAACCTCGTCCGTTTGAGTTTCGAATTAGTATGAAATAGAGTCGTTAAACCATTTTGCTGTGGTCCTCTTTAGAACCTTTAAAGGACGTCTTTTGGATCTAATCTTGATTATGAAATTGGTTTAATTAAGTAACGGCTTATTGAATTATTTTAGGCTCAAGATGATTTTTATTAGGCTTTTAGTTTGACTTTGATTATTTTACTGGAGTGTAGGCCATTTTTTTGAAGGGGGAAACCATCCAGTGGCTTCTTCCGCGCTGGGCGAGGCGAGAGGGGTTGTCAGACCCTTACTGACTAGAAACCACACCGTTCTCCTGCTTTATATGCTTGAGTCCCAGTAACCCAATAGGTAGTCCACAGGGGCTGGATCTCGTCTGATAACTCCCTACAACTTTTCGTAGGTCACTAGGTTTATTGCTCTTTATGCGAATTGTTCATTTCATCATACATTTAATTTAAATATCAAATCCTTCACAAAATAAACCGCTCACTCTGTACAACATTACATACAATATTTCACCCTGACTTTGCCTGAACAGCTGTTATAAATCACAATGCTCTTCGCACGCATTCACAATTACTGTAATGGCGCATAAAAACGATAATTTCTTAAGAAAATTTTCTTATTTTTCTCGAATGAGGTCACTGGAACGTTGTTTAAATTATAATTGGTGGAAAAGTGAGTAATTATAGACTAACATGAAAATATCACACCTTAATTTATTTAGGAGTACATGGTAGACTGACACGAAAATATCACATTTTACGTTTTTTAGATATAATTATATGGAACTTACAGTTGTAGCACGAATGGAGTTTCTTGCTCGTTCTTCTCCTTTCGATGCTTCACTTTGGAACGAGCACCTAGCTTCACTGACGGACAGACTATTATTTATTTCTTACTTTGTTGACATTGTATACTCACTTTTAGCCATTTGTGTTATACGTCCCATGTAATAGGGGGTGTCCCTATTGCCATATAGATACATAATACCAGACTCAAATTACTTTAGATCAAAAAAATCCACCACCAATTCTGTGCCCGACTCTGGAATCAAACTCGAAACCAATTATTGTAAACACATTTTATTCAAGAAAATAACAACAAATCTTAATCAAGAAAAGAAAACTCTATAACATATTCATTTAGCAACACAATAAACTACCCCAAACTCCCCATAAAACAGGAACTCCTAAAACGATTTAAACGGAGATATTAAAAAAATCCTAGCGACCTTTAACAACATTAAATCCAATTTAATACACGAACAGTGCCCTACAGTCTTGCGTAAAACGGTTATGACCAAACAAATTCGCACTGGCGTTATGACGTCACATATTCGTAAAATGGTCGAGGGGAAAAAATATAAGAAACAATCAGCGAGAATTTACAGCTGCTTCAAGTTTAATGTGCCGATCCTGCGCTGTTATAATGACTCACGGTAGCCAGCGGTGTAAGTGAGGAGAGCGAGCGATTTGATAACATGAATAATTGACCTTAGTGTGAGTTTGCTTTACGTTAAACGAAAATGAAATGAGAGCGCGTTCGGTGGTCTTATTGGCCGGCGCAAGTGAATCAACTAATCAGAGCGCCGAAAACGCTCTCGTTTTGTTTTTATTCAACTTAAATCAAACTCATACTAAGGGATGTACATGCATTTTAATGACGATATTCTAAATTCTCGAAGTAATTCCAAACCTAAGTCTACTATAATAATGAGCTATCATCAGCGATATTTTTGAACCAATTTGAGTTTTAAACCGTCAAGAAAAGAGCGTATGTTTTTAAAGGGCCAGCAACACACTTGTCTGCTCTGGTATTGCGGGTGTCTATGAGTGGCACTGTTCGCTTACCATCAGGTGATATGTTTACCTCCTATTCCTCCTATTTTCTGGTACCTATTCAAGTTAATTATACCTCTGTATACTATGTGGTCACTTAGGTATGGCTGGCGCTTGGTCAATTGGTAAATGCAACTGCCGAGCTATAATTATCTTGTCTTTAGTAGCTTGCATCTGGCGTTTGATTACTGTCAACAGCAAGGTTGCAGTCAGCACAATAACTAGGAGTACGCAATTATGTTCCATATGGCAATTTACTCTGCTCTGGCTATTACATAGAACTCATTAAAAGTAGCTATAGCAACGTCACGCCTTTTATCCCGGCAGGTGCTCATTACGACACGTAATGCCGCTGTACAAAGTGCACCCACTTTTCAGCATTTGTGTTATAAGTCCCATGGTGAGCCTATTGCCATATACTGGACACAATTCCAGACTCCGTGTACTACTGAGAAATTTTCGAAAAACCGAAAATACTTAATCTAGAAGAAGCTGCAAAAAATGTGCTTACCCCTTCGGGAAATAAATGGTATAATGTTAAAACTAATTTTAATAACGATACGTTCTCATCGCGAAACTCTCACGCCAAACACCACATCCTGTAACAATACAGGGTGCTCGTAAAAAATGCTCTAAACATCCAACTCAGGCCGTAAACGTGAATAAACGTCTACGTTGTTACGTTGAATAGTAAACCTACCTCCAGGTGTTTGTTCAGCACTGAATATTCATGAATTGTAAACTTCAGGCGATAAATTCGTTATGTCTTATCGTTTATCTGTTCCTAATAAAGCTTGAGATTGTAAACACTTTGTTGTTTTACCAACTTGTAGAATTTCTTCTGAAAACTTCGGCCAGTTTTAAGTCTGCGAGCTAAATTTCGTTTCGGAGTGCTTTAGGCTGTATTATAAATGAATCACTTTTAATATTGTTCCGTTAGTCTGGAGTTGAGATATTTTGTTTAGATGCTTGCTTGAACAAAAATCTTTTTTTAGTCTGGGCTTCGTAATAAAATTTCGTTCCTCATAACCGTCAAAATAAGTCTTTGCCTAGTCACAATCTTAGGACGAACATCAATACCAACATTACCATCCCAAGACATTTCCATACCCGACCCGGAGTTGTGGACTGCCTTGCAGCTTATCGGGACTCCGGCTAAAAGAGTATGAGTATTTTTTAGTCATTAGGAGTCTGTCAATGCCTCTCGCCTTACCCGAGGCGCAAAAAGTCACTGGATGACGATATCTCAGGTCGGGTTTATCAGAGAGCACTACTCTCTGTCGAATACTTAGTCTTAGTCGGCTCTTCTAGCACCCACGAGGTGAGGAAAGATGATCACAAATATGTATTCTTTTTCACTATCACTACATCACTGGCCCTCAGAGATCACTTTGACTACTAAAAACTCAAGACAAGTTGCACCCAGCTCAAAGCACATAGTTTATTACGCACTTCGTTCTAAAACGCTCCTGTCCCTTATTTTACAGCTTCTTTATAGCCGCCCTTAGGAATTAAATCTTCAGTTTTATTTTACACTCCAATATATTAAGTTTAGTATACTACCTTCTACTAAACCTTTTGTCTGCGTCACTGTTCAACTTCTATTAGCTACGTAATTTTTGTCTATAAACTTTATTGGATCATTTGTTTTATTGACTGGCCTTTTATAATGATGAGCTGTATGTTTAGGAGACTTTTCTTTTATTGTCAAATAATATAATTACAAACGAGTATTTACTCCTGTTATCAATTTGGTTGACACTTTTTAGAGGTATGAAAATTATCTAATGGTTTCTCCCGTTATATGCGAGGCGAAATGAAGTGTCAAACTCTTACTGACTAAAAATCGCCCTATTCCTACTCCTACTTTTTTGAGGCGAAGCCCGGAAACCCGCTAGGCAGTCTGCAGCAAATGGTTTGACACTACATTGCACTTCGGAACACCTTGTAGTCAAGAGTCTGTTACATTTCTGACCATTGTGTCAACAACACAATATTGGTGACTAACAACTTATCGATAACCCACTTCACATATAATAAGTTAACTTTCAAGTGTAAACATGACAACTATAAATTGTAATATTAAAAACAATAATTATAAAAACCACAGTGGAAGCATTAATAATTCTCGAACACCAATAAATAAGGTTAACTGTCACCTAACACCAAAGTCCTTGAACAAAAAAAATATATTATCCGTACGAGGAGCCCAGTAATCCGGACTAAACTTAACAAATGGCACGGATTCACGATTTCACTCGTAATTAAAATAAATTCTGCAGCTCCGACTAATCCCTACACAGGGTGTTTGCTTATTCACATGGTGTTGTAGTTATTTTCAGCTTGTTCCGCTCGGATTAGCGTTAAGCTTCACTAATTGGAGCCGCGCAGTTTCGGTGGCAGGTGTAGGGACCGACTGACGGAGTCCTATAGAATCGATATAAATGCTCTGTTACGAGTTCTTGTTGCGCTTTGCAAGCGGGTTTTTATCGTAAACGAGCGGTTTACGGCACTCGATTTTTTGTGACTTTTTTTCAACATCCTATAGCAGTTTTTTTTTTTGAATATGTGAAGTTAATGGCAGATTTGCAGGTAGTTCTGTTCATAAAAGAAGATTAAGCATTGAATTAAACTGACTTGGAAACTGTTAATTGTGTGTTAAACGTGCTAATCGTGCACTACTAATTAGGTTATCGAACATTGATTAAATGTGCTACAACTGAGAATTCCATAATCGAGATATAATTTCCTCATAAACAACAACAAAACTCATTCATCTGTGAAGTACAATCAACACTTTAATAAATCAACACTATTTTTTATGAGAAAAACAGTCAAGAATATTCCTTACATTCCTTACTTTTGCAAATTTTTCGAAGAATTTTTAAATTCAATTTTACAGCGTTGATTCTTGACTTTTCCCAGAAACGTGGGAATAATGGAGGCTTGTGTACGTAATAGTATGTGCAAAATAATTCGTGGAAATTTATTCTGGGAAATATTTAAATAACGTAAAATATCCGATAATATTTAAAATTCAATTTTTATATTCTTTAAAGTCGAAAAGAAAATGGCTGAGGGACAATAAAAATAATATGATTGAATTATTACAAAGGCTGGTAAATGTGTCTTTCAGAACGTGTTTAACTTAGGTTTACCTCTTATTACATAGGACTCATAACTTGACTGGTGAAAATTAATATTACATAATCATATGGTATTATGCACGTCTATCTAAGGTTGCCTTTCCACCAGAGATGTGATCATATTCATTAGTACATATAGCTTAGCACTGATGGAAACGGACTCAGCTAAGCTATGTTTTTTAAATGGAAAGATGCGTTCTATGGATGTGTGCTATGAATGGCTTTCCTACTATCGATACATCGCAAACTCGATCTGCGCATCTTCC
Source organism: Spodoptera frugiperda (assembly GCF_023101765.2). NCBI lineage: Eukaryota > Metazoa > Arthropoda > Insecta > Lepidoptera > Noctuidae > Spodoptera > Spodoptera frugiperda. The sequence goes on from NC_064237.1 coordinate 1,949,691, forward strand.
TCTTACAGCTACTTTGTGGAGGCGCATCTTCGTAACACAGCTACATAGCTTAGTATGGAAACAGTGGAAACGGAGACATAGTTTCACAGTTTAACTATTACATCTTCATAGCATAGCTACATAGAACATCTCTGGTGGAAAAGCACCCTCATTCTATGTGGATTAAAATATACATTTCATACACGTACCTAAATACTCAACATTCGAAATACAAAACATGAGCAATAGTCCAAAAAGTCTGCCCTACGAGTACGTGCTGGCTGGTAATAAATCGCTACAAGCGCTCCAACTATTTGTCAATTAACTTCGCGCGGCCACGCAACATGTCTGCCGCATTCACGACTGTTGCATTCAACAAAAAGTATGCAGCGTCCGTCAAATTGCTGTCGCAGGTAGTGGTCTGTTTTGAAAAGAATGTATATCGCATAGTTGCTGTTGTGGGACTTTTGGTAGAGTGAGTTGAACAGCTCAGATTATTAATATGAACTTTAATTAAGAATTTAACGTATTTTTGTTAGAGCCATTAACAATAAATAGTTAGAGAAAGAAAAGAAATGTCAAGATATTTTCCAAAAAAAAATTATAGGCAAAAAGATATCCAAAAGAAAGGCTAACTAGAACTAAAAATATAAGCGTTCAGCTGTCCAAACACTAAACGCATACTACTCTAATAAAATAGAAGAAGACAATGTCTTTTATGGTATACCGGTTGTGAACGAACAAGCGGATCACTTAATGGTAAGCAATCGGCGTTGCCCTTGGACAACTGAAATATCAAAGGCGTTACAAGTGGAAAATGGGGGTTAAGAATTTAAGACATGTTAGGGAATCGGAGATTGAGAAGAGGGGTAATTGCGCCACTGGTAACCTCACTAATACTATGAAATACAACGCAAGCGTTGTTTCACGTCACTTTTCTATGAGGCCGTGGTATCACTCCAGTCGAGCCGACCCATTCGTTGCGAAGCATGGCTCTCCCACACTTAAAAATACGTCTTAAGAAATTTTACTTTTCTTCCGACTCCTTCGCTTACAAAGGCACCCCACCTTCTATTACACCTCCGAACAAGCATTTAGTATCGCTAACATAATTAAATTTCGTAATTTACAACGATCATTCCCGTTAAACAATATCAAAATTTCAATCTTCCCAAATCAATATGTAACAACGACGTGTATTGGTGATTATAATTAATATTCATTACTATCTTACCCTGTTATTAAATTTGCGATTCGATATTAGGTATACAGAGATGATCTTTGGCATTTAAATGGGGGCTAATGTTGTGTTGTATCTATTTGAAACTACGCATACAATGCCTGTTCGAAACGTTCGCGCGTGTCGATTAGCGTCTAAAGGTGATAGTGTATTTTAAGATCCGGAGCTGCGGACTACCTAGCGGGTTTACCGGGGCTCCGACTCGAAAAGTAGAAGTAGGAACGTGGTGAGTTTTAGTCATTAAGAGTCTGATACTTCCTCTCGCCGTTCCTAAAGCGGGAGGGCAAAGCGGGAAAAGCCACTGGATGATTTTTCCACCTCAAAAATAATGTATTTTATGGTCTAGCTTAGTAACCCTATGGGATATTTGGTTATAATATGAGTGAAATTGTGACATGCAAGCTGATTAAATTAATACGACTAATACGCCTTCCTATATCATCTTGTGAGACTATCAACAAAAGACTAAAACATATCAAAAAATAAAAGCCAGAAAATTTCATATAACAACCAAACTTCCCCATACAATAGTTATTTAAAAAAAACAACAAATGGTTTAGTATAACTTGTCTCATTAACCCCATGCTATTCACTCGTCAAAAAGTGATCATGGCATCGTTTACAGGTAGAACCAAACTCGCTAAAAGAATATCATTATAAAGATTAATACGAAAATAATTGGCTTGAAACGAAGCTCTGATTACTAGAATGTTCTGGAGTTAAATTTCATTGTGTACTTAAGGTGGTGATTAGATTATTATTGTCGTGTAGGATGTAAAACTGTGCCTTTTCTTCAAAAGCTCAGTAGAATTGTAATGTACTTTTTTGAGGACATAAAATCATCCAATGTCTTCTCCCATCTTGGGTGACGCGAGATCCTTTTCGCATCACCGTGCCAGACTCTTCCTGACTTAAAGCCATCCCGTTCCTATCCCTGGTTTTCGATCCCCTGCAACCCGTAAGATCTTCCGTGGATCTGGATATAGAAAAAAGTTGTAGTGAAAACTTATGACCTGGTCTTACAAAAACTCACAATTTTTTATTTATATGTCACATTCCGTTACATGAGGCACAATTTACTATATTCTCTTCTAAATTTCGGAAAATCAAATTCATTTCTTATGAATAAAAAATGAATAAATGACGTCTTCAATGGACTTTAACTCTTAAAACCCACTTAGTATCTTGCTAGCTGAAGTTGCTGCCTACTTCAACAAAGCAGACGGCTAGAGGTACCAACTCAAGTGACAATCTCTCTGTTAGTCGGAACAACTTTGAGTGACTTCGGTTTTCCCAAAATTCCTTGGTTCGGTTACGTCTACAATGCAGTCTGGGTTGAAAACTGATGACTAAGCTATTCAATACTTTACTTGAGTCTTTACGGTACTTACCTTGGTTCCTTATGGAATTCTTTGTATTGCACATGTTTTGTAATACGCTAACGTAATTGTATATTTAGTCAATTCGGTCTCACAATCTAATCATTAAGAAGTTCAGTTTTAAAATTACAACTAGAAGTAATAGATCTAAAGAATAAGGTTTTAAATTAAACTTTCAATGGTTTTATTGTGTTTTCAAACTAATTTTAAACTTCATTCTCAAGGGAATTACAATCATACAAATTTTTATTTGTTACTTTTTAAAACAGAAACCACTATCTCAATCCATTTTCTACCATAATAACCAAACCACAAAATTGTACACCACATGTTTCAAAACACGCCAAACATTTTGAAAATCATGTTTCCACCCCCAATGAACCGCGAGAACGCATCATTGATCATCAGGATTGACGACAAAGACCCCAGGTGCGTCATTACAGGGCATAAAGAATAATAATTTGGGGTCTATCCTGTGATGGATGCCCCGGCGGTGGACACGTGACAAATCGCTTTTGGACTTTTTTCGCAAAACGTTTTTAGTAAACAAATATTGTGTTTGGTCGTTTCGACCCCGATTAGGTAGTTTGGGGTTGGCGTAGCTGTGATAGGGTTTGTTAGTTTTAGTTTGGTGCAATCATTCATGGAACTGTTGGAATGAAGTTTTATGTTTTGCGTTTTATAACATTATTCAATTAATGTAACGAATAAAGTAGAAATACTAAAAAATATTTGCAGTAATACTTTGTGGGATATGGAAAACTAATCTTAGATCACATGTTCAGTATTAGAACCTATGACTCCGCTAACAAGACAATCCAATAAACTAAAAATTATTGTTAAAATGTATTACAATTGGGTAGTTTCCTCAGTCAAAAATAAATTATTTCAACTTTACAATACAATTTTTTTTTTTAATAAATCACAATTTAATGATCAACTTCCTTTTCGATTTTTTCTAGCTAATTTTTTAGAAATAGGTCTCCCATTTGACGTAAAAATCTCGTAACACACGATTCCATACAAAATTCTTAGAAAATAGGAAGAAAATATTGACGTTTCGATAAAAGTATTGAATTTGACTAGTAGGAAACTAGCGTATTCACTCACGATACTGTGGACAATCGTAACTAGTTCAGTTTGATATTAGACAGTGAGTTGACAGCCCTGTCCACTGCCCAGCCGTGTGGGTATTCGCACACCACGGTTTAATTAAAACAGCACATCAACGAGGCCATAAAGCTAAAATTTAATATCAACCGCAATAATTGCAATTAGTTGCTCAACTGTAATTATTTTTATGTAAATATTCCGCATTATTGTCATTATAAAATAATGCATTTTTATAACGATATTTTTTTTATAATGACTGTCTCGTTGGTCGAGTGGTTGCAATGCGATTGTCGGACAAGGGGTCTCAGGTTAGATTTCCAAGGTATTACTGGGTTTTTTCGGTTTTCTGAAAATTTCACAGTAGTAGCACAGAGTCTGGAATTATGCCCAGTATTTGGCAATAGGCTCAACCCTTATTACATGGGACTTATAACACAAATGGTTAGAAGTATTACATATATTCACATTGTATAACGGCATTACGTGCCGTAATATGCACCTCGGCCTACCTTTTTAGTTTTCAACATAATAACACACACATAATAAACACACGGTTTGGGACTAAGTGGAAACAAAACAGTAAAGTAACCTTAAGAAAAGATCTACCTATAAAAATACATTTAATTGTTTCTATATTTGCTCTATAATTCAACATTACCATTATCAAACCTATAAGCCTACCACCATCTAACCATCCTTAATGCAGACATAAGATCAGTCAGTTCTCCCACATGACTGAATCCTGCCCACTTGAATCAGCTTGAGTTATAATCCTTTTCTGAAGAGCGCATTCCATTCCCTGTGAAGTGAGGTCCATCTTTACGATGAACGTCATAATGGTTTCCTGATCAAAGGGTTTCCGTAGACGGTAAATCCCTTTGGAAATGCAGCTTAATTAATAATCCCCGCTGTATAGCCCGTTCTTTATAAAATTAAAGAGGATTTTTAAAATCTCTTTTGTTGAAGATTTATTTATTTTTGTTGTGAATTCTTATTTTTGTTTTTGTATTGAATTATTGCTTGTAATTAATAATGTAATTAATATTTACTACATTACTACATTACATTAAGTTATAATTAGTTAGAAGCTGGGCAACTAGCTGGCGTGCATGTAGCGGCTTCGATTCCCACACATAAACTCTTTGTGTGATTCTTAAATTGTTGTTTCTAATCTGGATGTCATGTGTACTTACATGTTTGTAAACGCACTTACGACACAGGAGAAAATTCACTATTAGTTATTTTCATTTTATAATACCTATAATGATGGGAACAACAAATACCCTTAAAATACACTACCGCAGACAAAACCTGCCAGTAATAAAAAAAACAAAAACAAATCGCTCTCTACAATTTCCATTTGCACAACAGAAAAAACAAAACAAACTCATATTGTTCAATACTTTAAAAAGAACAAAAAAATTGTTTAAAGCATTTTTCTAAAAGAATAACCCAAGTAAAAGCTTCAAGCGAAGTATGTGCGGAAGAAAATTCTAACAGCTTCGGAGTGATTTACGACGCCATAAATAATAAGTATCTAATAAGAGAGCGAAGTTTCCATTTTAATCGATTTATGAACGGTCATACTGAGATTGGATGAATGCAGGTAGACATTTTTCTTGTTACCTTGTTTCAGATTTTGTTTGTAAAGTTTTTTAAAATAAAATAGAATAGAATCTTTATTTGCATAAAATGTAGGTTACATAATGGTATTAAAACATAGTCAAGGTGCCATATACATCTTGCCGCTTGGCGACATGCAAATCTTTATACAGTTCAAATATCATAATACTATCACAGAAACGTTTAACGTTTAATTAGGATTGATGGGAATTTGGTAGCAATGTTATGGTATATATATATATATATATATATATATATATATTTTTTTTTTGAAAAAAACGTTGCCCCACATTAGGATTTTCTCCTGTGTCGTGGGTGCGTTTACAAACATACAAGTTCACATACACATGACACCCAGACCCGAAACAACAATTTGTGGATCACACAAAATGTTGCTCCGTGCGGGAATCGAACCCGCTACCCGTTGCTCGGCAGCCAGTTGCCCAGCCACCGCACCAACCGTGCAGTCGAATATGAAAGCAAATTCGAATTGGAACACTTGATGGTAAAGCGATCACTAACACTCAAACCCTTTTGAAGACGGGGGTGGGGGTAGTTAGGCAGTCGGTATTCTCAATTATAAGGTGTCGTTACACGCCAAGTTTTTGTGAGGCCGCCGTGCTATTACTCCGATCGAACCAGCAAAATCGTGCCAAAGCATGACTGTCTTTAACCTAATAGTTATCTAAAAAACCCAATTTCAAAATATTGAGCAAAAACCCAAAATAGGTATATGCCTAATTTACCAAACAGTCCGGTTTAAACTGGATTGGATAAACACGCTTGAATAAAATCAAGCAGCAACCTATCTACTGAGTAGGGTGACCAAATTAACGGGTTATATAGCAGACTTTACTTGTTTCTGTATATCGGGAGGCTTATTAAAACATGTTAAATTATTCTACGAGTAGTTATGTATATTCCTATTTTTTAGTTGAATTTACAAATAAAACGTTGTAATAAACTTTAGTCTAACAATTTGTAGACGCCATAGAAGTTGTCGTTATGTCTTCGTCCATTAGTCCATATTATCAAACTTTCCTTTGTTTTCCAATAGAAATGTTCTTTTTTTATTATATTAGGGAAAAATATAGGTTCTAAAAGTAACCGTAACCATAATAGATAATGTCGTAGACCCATTATTAATGCACAAAGTTTTTTAAACTTTAGTCGAATATACATACGTGTGCAGAATTAAAATACTTATCCTAAATAATTTCAAACAACTTGTCACCTTACTACCCCCGAGTAGAACAAACAGACAGAAAAAGCAACAATAAACCTGGTGCCGGCAGTGAATTGGTAAGAGTTTGCTTTGCACGTGAATCGAACCCGGTACACGTACCGTCCGAGAATACAAATTACCTTTATTTGAATTCTGGCTTTGTTTTTTTAACTTTCAGTTATAAATTAATGTTTTATTGTAGGAGGAAATTAGTTTCATGGTTATAGTTAGTAAAGGGGTGTGCCTGCAGGATCAGGCTAGGGTCCGTGCGTGCGGCGCGTCACCTTCCGCGCGTGCCTCAAAGAGCCATCAGACCACCACAGATGGGGCCCAGTAGGGCTGATGCTTAATCCGGAGCTGCGGACTACCTAGCGGGTTTACCGGGGCTCCGGTTCGAAAAGCAGGAGTAGGAACGGGGTGGTTTTTAGTCAGTAAGAGTCTGACACTCCCTCTCGCCTCGCCCAAGGCGAGAAAAGTCATTGGATAATTTTCCCCCCTCAAAAAAAAAAAAAGCTGAGGTCACCACTTTTGAGACTAAGGTGCTCTTCAATCAAATGTCAAATACGCGAAGTTATTTAATCCCTTGTATGCTGGTATATGAAACAACATTAAAAAATACATTGTGTCTCGCGTGGATCCACGTTTCGGTATATACAATGACACAACCTCCATGTTTCAGTACAACGATTACAAATCAACTGTTTATTCTAGATTATCATCAGTTACACAATCCGACTATTATTAAAAAATAGGAGATGTGCTGCAGGCACAGGATGATTTAGGGTAGGTTAACTTTGTTCAGAAATTAAACAAAATGATAATAGGCATAAATCATTGATTGACTATTTTACTATTTACTATATTGACTTTTTGTCGAGTAAACTGCCCAAGATTTCACAGTAATAGCATGGATTCTGCCTCCGAAGCTGCGAACTGCCTCCGGAGCCGCGGACTGCCTAGAAGAAGGAACAGGGTGGTTTTAGGCAGTAAGAATCTGATATGCCGTTCTGCCTCACCCAAAGCGGGAGAAAAGTGGATGATATATTATTACCTACTCAAAAAAAGCATGAATTCGACAGGTGTCTCGTACTTAACAATAGACTTACCCCTTATTACATGGGACTCATAACATATATGATGAAAAACAGGTGGAAAGGAATTTAAAAATATAACAAGATTTCATTATAAATATAACAAACACAAAAGCAATATATATCTAGATTCTAGAACATAGATTGAAACCTAGCTCAACAAAGAGAGAGCCAATGAAATTGAAATATCAATTATTTATTTCAGCACTTGTTTGTTTACGGAATTGTTTTGCTGAAATAAAACTATATTGTACAAACTGTGTACTGTGGAAGATTGGAAAAAATAATAAACTCTTTGAAGTGAAATTCAATTAAAAAAGAATAAAGTCTACTGTAGATTGTTTTCTTTTAAATCCAACATTGTATTGTTTATATGGAACTTGTTTTTTCTAACACTGCATTGGTATGACAAAGTTTACGTATTGCTTAGCAGCTTTTAATGATCAGCGGTTAATGTAGCAGCTACGATGATCTTACCAGCTACGGTCATCGTAGCTGCGGTCATCGTAGCTGCGATCATCGTAGCGGCTACGGCGTAGCTGCTACGGCGTAGCCTAAGTACTTGTTACACAAGATCGAGGTATCACGTCTTTCTTTCTATCAAATTACTGTAAATGTACCGCTTCAGCTAATATCAATTGTATAGACGACATTTCTATTCTATTGCATTTGATTAGACTTTATATCATTTCTCTGAACAACGAACCAAAACAACAATTATTCTAATTCAGGCAAACACTAGCGTAACAAACACAGCTATTACAAAACAGATCAATTTATTCCATTAATAGCTAGTTTCAACTAATCAAATAACGTTCATAATATTAATTTCCAAAAGCTATCAACAAATAACTGATTGTAATCACGTAATTAAAACGCGGTAGAATTAGCTTTTGTGGCTATAATTATATCGTTCCAATAGCAGCTAATACGAGTATGTATCGATACACTTTGGACCACTGGTATTGGTCTATAATCATATGTTTATTAGTTACAAATAAAATAATTTTACTGCAGATTGGGTGCGATTGGCGGAGTGATTGCGCAACCGCCTGTTAAGAAAATCCTATAAGGGGTGACGTATAACATAAAAAAGCAGAATAATAATTAGTGTATTTTTTTTAATATTAACACTATGCAAGTCGTAAAGAAATTATGCAATATAATTCTTAATAATGAAGAGTCTCTTTGTGACTCGAAACTAGTAGAGCTTTTCTCCATTAATTTACGTGAGTAAATCGTGATTTTTAGTTGATTTAGTATGTCTCACGATAGTTACTATAAAAACAAATTTATCCTCTCATATTCGAGCTCAACAGTAAAACTAAATAACAACTAAATTAACGAGCGACATCATTCATATTTTTATCCTTCCACTAAAACTGTGTGAGTAAAAACGAAGCAGCACAAAACATCAACATAATTACCACATATCATACAGCCAGCGCCGCTCTGCACGGTAAACAATTCCGCATAATATATTTTATTTATACCCCAGCAAAGAAACAACAATTCAGAAACTCTCACTAACAATTTTTATACACAAAACACTCCAAAAACTCAGGAACTACGCGTTTGCATACAACAGCGGTAAATTCTCATATAACCTAGTTTGCATATCCGACTTGTACCGGCTTAATCTGGTAAAAACTGGTATTTACCGGACAACGGCTTGTTCCGCCATGTTGTTTTTACGTGCAGGTTAATGTACCTTTCGTTTGTGTTTCGGCTTAGTGTGGTATGTTTTTATAAGTAAAAAGTTTGGATTGTTGTATAAGTGCTTTTATGATGAACCAACACGGTCGGTAGAATGAGGATCATGCAAAAACATTGGACACACAAATTGTTTGTGTTACCCCTTCTCAACAACTTGTTTCGGTTTTCGTGTTAAATTACCAATTACCTACTGGGTGCTACATATTTCATTACTTGACATAAACCATTTTTTTATTCTTAGTTCTCATTTTTGATGTTGGGTAACTAATGTTATTATTTTTTGGCCATTTCCACGTAGAAATCGAACACACGATACGTTGTACAACAGCTGTTCGTATCTCATCTTATCTGTCTAATCACAATATAATTTCTAGATTGCTAAAACATTTAGATTCCTAATTACAAACCAAATCTATCGAGTTACACTATTCACGCACTGAAGTGTAGCCCCAGTGTCCGAACAGGGACGTATTTCACGCTACCATTGCCGCTCAAATTGGTTTATTTGGCTAGCGAGCAAATTAAACTATACTAATTAAGTGCATACGACCCGCGATCTGGCCCTGGGCTAAAACCGTTTCATGTTTATCCTGGCAAATTAGTTTATTTTGGTTGTGTTTCAAGGTATGTATATGACATCAGGTTGGTTATTGTTGTAGGTGAAGTTGTAGCGTCGGTCAAGTGATTTAGTATGCAGGTAAGAAAATAGAAAGATAGCGAGGAAAAAAGACGAATGCAGCCACATACCAAATTATGTATAGTTTCCAATGACATACATTTTCAACAATTAATTCTACTAGTTTCGAGTCTCAGGACTCTTCCTCGTGAGTGCGGACGCGGCGACGTCGCGCAGCCTGCTTATGAGGAAAATTGTCTTTATGACTCGAAACTAGTAGAGCTTTTCTCAGTATATTACCGTTAGTAAACGTTTTTTTAATTATTTTATAGTTATGGACAGTTATTATAAAAATATAACAATCGATGTCCTAATCATATTCTATCCAAAAACGTGTCTTTTAAATTAAATAGTTCTGCTGTACAATTCATTACGATTTATGTGCACCGTGTAGGTACGGCTGCAATAATTTAAGTGTGAAGATAACCAGCTAGGTAACAAACGTTTTAATAATTATGCACTTAAATTATTCTAACGCTAACTTTTGGTACAATTTATTCACAAAATCTTGCAGTATTTAAGGAAAATACGTCTTTACCAGACCATTAAGACCAGAAATCAGTTTAAAATATAAACACTCCCATTATTTTAAAATACTGTCATCCCACAATGACAAACTTCCCATCAATTATGGCAAAAAATAAAGAAAAAGTCAGCCATAAAATAGAAATGGGGGACATGGGAGGCAGTTTATGGCGTGCTTTATAGGGAACACACTGAAGTATATGGGTACTATTACCATAATTCTATGGGAAACGTGGCCTTGAAGATTATTGTCGTATAATGAGCTATGGCCGCGATGTTATCGGAACGTTAAATTGTATGCTCGTAAATATGAACGATATATAACTCGTAATGTATATGTTTATGTGTATATATGTATATAAGTATATAATATGTATCTTCATATATATATTATGTATGTATAAGATATATTGTATTCATATATTTATTCTTTTGTGCTTGTGTTATGACTTAGCATCAATCCGCTTCGTTTCTCTGCACTACCCTATGGTTGACTGTTAGAGAATGCCTTAAGGCATTAAGTCCGCCATTCACTGTATTTGTGATGAAGTTTAAATAAATAAAATAAATAATAAGTAAGTGTTCAGTTTCGTTTTTTGGTGATTTTATTTTGTACTCATAATATTACGTATAGTAAAACTTTTCACTAGACTAGCTTACCTTGACGCGTTGCATGCCGCGCCTACCTCAAAAAGTTATGAAGCCACCAAAAATGAGCCCAGTAGGGCTGATGATACAGCAAGGCAGCAAGATACAGAGCTGCGGAAGACCCGACGGGTTGCCGGGGCTCCGTCTCGAAGAGTGGGAGTAAAAACGAGATGGTTACTAGTCAGTAAGAGTTCGACATTCCCTCTTGCCTCACTCAAGACGGGAGATATTGTGAGATGATATTCACCTCTCAAAAAAAAGACTGGCTTACCTTAATTTTAAACCAACTGAAATTAAACCTGAAATCTTTTTATTTTCACGTTATACGTTTAACCTAACCAGTCAATACCGGTTATGATGAAAAACACAAGCTTTTCTATCATGGTACCTTCACTATACTCATCCGATTACAAAAACAAGTTCAGTCAATGGTGAAATCAAATCACTGCATACAAAAACACAATGTTATCTAAATATGTATAGAATTCATTCATTCGTGGCCACTAGTTTGCTATTCAACCACAAAAACATCCGTACAACGTACATTTTTAACTATGACAAAATTCATACATTTTAAATTTAAAAAAAGCACAGAGTGTGCTCAAAAATTCATGCCATATAAAATATTATTGAAGCCGTGTCGATGGTCATCGACATCAGCTACGTAGTACTAAATGAACTAAAAAGTTATTCATGTTTCATATCGGACTAAGCAATTAATTTTTCAAATGGCTCGAAGGGAGTTCATTGGTGCAAATAGTGAGGGCGGCTGGGAAATTCAACAACCTGTATGTTGATTTATTTATGTAGCAATCTACGAGCTCCCTGGCAGTGAGCGATTGGAGAACAACTTTCCAAAATTAGTACATTCAACCAAACTTTGATGTATATTGTGTATTTGCCCATACATTGTTAAGCCACACTGTTATATTGCTCAATTTGAAGTTTATCTCTGAAAACTGTAACTATGCAGAACTTCGTTTAATTTAACTACGGCGTAGCTTTGACGTAGCGACTACGGCGTAGCAAATCTCGTAGCAGATGTTTTATAAATTGTAATTCTGTTTAACATTGAATTTGTAACGTGTTTTAGTTAGAATAGTTTACTTAATAAATAGCTATTTAAATAAAATGTAATGTTCACGTTTTAGCAAGGTTGTAGCTGCTTTGCCTTATCATTCGTAACAGGATTGCTCAAACATTATATTATACAGCTTACGATAAATAAATTCACTCCTTGACCATCATGATAAAAATGGCACGTTTGGTAAAAATACAAAGCCAAAAAAGATTGCCATGTTTATCTGAATGGCCAATATCGAAGTTTCTCAAAATAAATAATGTGTAAATTACAAACCAACCATCTCAATATTACTTTACTATAAATCCACACAAGTGTTTTATGTCCAGAAAGTAATATATTACAATACAATATAATATTCAATAAAGGATGTCAGTTATAAGTTATCAGAACAAAAGGAACTCAGCATTTATTTTCAGTACGTAATTAAATCCCACCATGCAGTTTTCAGTCCAATTATTTCACGTAATCCAACATATTTCATTCATTTACATTACTTTAAACAAAGAAGTTACAGTAACTTAACATATTTCAATATTATTGACATACTACTTGATACTACCCATAAAACCAGAACCAAAGACATTCTATTTAAAACCTTTACACGAAAGAAATAAAGTTGAAAATAAAATGTCGAACAAACACGACGAGTCGAATTATTTTTTTCTTTTTATGAAGTCCGCGTCTCTTATACATTTTCGTTACGATGTCTTACAAGTTTGACAATGGGCAATTAGTACTAAGAACAAACTTCGTTTCAAATTGAAATTGAAAGAAAGATAAATTCGTGAAGTTGGCAGCTCTCAATTGTTCCTTTTACCCTACAGTTTCTAAAGCCAACAATGCCTTATGACTTTTGATTTATAATTATAAGGTTCTGTTAAGCTAACTCAATTTGCAGTTGAAATTAACGAAAGAAAGTTTAAATATACTTTTTGTACTTTCCTTAGGTAAATTAACTTGGAAAGTATTTTGACGATTTTTCTTCATTAATTAATTCCTTGAATTTGTTTATAAGTTGTATAAATTGTGTTTAAGTTAAACAGTAGACAAAATAAGTTTGATAATTCTTTTCCTTTGTTGTTCTATTTTTTTTTTTTTTTAATAAACGTTGTTTTATCTTGTATCCATGGATGTGTAGCTATGATTGACTTCCTTAATATTGATACATCTTCCTTGCACAGCTACATACTCGAGTTGCGGATCTTTCTCACACAGCTTAGCAATGGAAACGGTCACATAGTTTCACAGCCTAGCTATTACATCTTCGTAGCATAGCTATATAGCACATCTCTGGTGGAAAAGCTTCGTTACCCAAGAGTGACAATGCATGAAATAATTTATAACATAATTTATTTTTCTTAGTTTTTAAACTTGATTTTTTATAAACAAACGTTAACTAAATAAAAAAATGAATTAAATTTCGCTCACCAAACGATTTTATATATCGCCCATATGTACACAACATGAATGACACATACAAAAACTGTATCACTCAAATAAAAGAAAATCGATATATTTTTTTCTTTTCCCTAATAACTAAGAGAGTACTACATTTATTTTTCCTACCAGCATAATCTCTACGTCTTTCGAAATGCTTTTAGCGAACTTTGTGAGCGTCTCGTGTATGACTGTGCCAAAAGATTTTGGGGTTCCTTTAGAAAAAAACATTGCTGTTGCATTGTTTCTTTTTGTGTTAATATACATACTCGTACAATTGTATTGTTTTGTTTTATATGTGTGTGTGTTTCCATACAATGTGTATCAAGACCCTCTGTCAAGGGTAAACAGAGGCGCAATTATGGAATGTTACACCTACATGCATAAACACTATTGGTACCGTCTATTGCCATATGCCGAGCACCATTCTCAAATTCATGTCATGCTATTATTATTATTAATGTCCTATTGATAATTTGGAAAACCGAAATAATACAATACGTCTTACACACGACAAGACGTAACAGCGCAAAACATGTCTGACAAAGAGTCTTAAGAAAAACAAAACATTCAAACCTCCATTAGAACCATTCTGATCGTGAATTTATCTTAAATTGTCACGAAAATGTTCGCACTTTTTGTTAGGAAACTTTTACAGAACTCGTAAACTCGTAGAACTCGTCAAGCGTGTGTCGTATGTGACCTTTAAATAGATGAAACAATACAAGGACTTTTACAACTTATCTCGTCCCTTCGGATTAAAAGATTTTATTTATTTTCTTATACGAATCATTGTAATTTCCCTCTTGGGTAGGAAGTTTTGTGAACGAAATCACATTATGCCTGTTTTCCCAAAGGATGATGATGTTTTTCCACCGGAGATATGTTATGTAGGTATTGTAGGAATGCTACGAAAATGTAATAGCTAAGTTGTGAAACTATGTGATCGTTTCCACTGATACTAAGCTATGTAGCTGAGCAAGTAAGATGTGCTACGAAAATGCGCCGCCGTAAAGTAACTGTGAGAGGAAGATACGAAGCTCAAGTATGCAATATATCGATAGTAGTGAAGCCATCTATAGCATACATCCATAGTACGAATCTTTCAATATAAAAAACATGGCTTAGCTGAGTCCGTTTCTACGAGAGTGCTAAGCCAGCTACAGCAACGCAGCATAGCACATCTCTGGAGAAAAGCAGCCTGAGGCGAGCAGAAACTAAGTCTTGATGCCTACTCAAGAACATGTCTTGACTTTACAACTAGTTACAAGTTCACAGTGTTTACAGTATACTTCCACAATAAAAAAATTAAGGTGTAACTAACATATATGGAAATATAGTTTATTGTTAAATCATGTGAGTATTTTTGTGTACAAAATCAACCCATATTTCTTAGCAAAGCAAAGTATATTTTCGTTTGCATTTTCTATCAAACACAATGAACAACAATCCCATACATTATGCTCTAAAGAATATAACAAACTAAAACACTCTTCAAAAGTACTACATGTCAAATTAATCCTTACACAAATAAAACTCGCGTTCAAACATTTTAAAATCCATCACTCTGTCACGGTAAGCTCTATAAATAACAATGTTTAAACAATATTGAGCAAATAAATATCGCCATGTCAAACCGAACCACCTTCCCAAATGAAATTCCGGCTGATTCACTTATTAATCCAGTGTCGAGGCACAACGCGCAAAATTAATTAATGTAACTCGATTTTACGAATACTGGCGCTATTGTGTAAATGTTTTTAACTACCAGTCGTTATATTTTGGTGATAGCAACCAGTTGCTAAATAATAAAGACGTGACATTAGCTTTTGTAAATAATTATTTATGTGATGAAATGATTATACAACAATATCGTTGGATATTGTGATCATGTGTGCTAGGATTTGATTTCGAAAATATCGGTCAAACGTCGATTTCCAATGTAGTTAAAATGGACTGAGTATTTTTATCATTTTAGATATTTCACTACCCAATGGAAAGCAGAGACTGTAACTAATAGGTATGTGCAACACCAGTGGTATCATTTGACTGCACGGTTGGTGCGGTGGCTGGGCAACTGGCTGCCGCGCAACGGGTAGCGGGTTCGATTCCCGCACGGAGCAACTCTTTGTGTGATCCACAAATTGTTGTTTCGGGTCTGGGTGTCATGTGTATGTGAACTTGAATGTTTGTAAACGCACCCACGACACAGGAGAAAATCCTAATGTGGGGCAACGTTTTTAAAAAAAAAAAAAAAAAATTTAAACGTTACCAATATTGTTTTAAAAAGGATTTTCTAAAAAAAGGTAGTCACCAAATTACCACACTATACTGCCGTGCAGACCATAAAACACCCTGCCAGCCCTTATTTGTCACTTTATAAGGAACATAAAGAGCTAATCAGACTTTTGTAAGAAGCTTTATACTGTTAAAAATTAAACAAATAAATTAAATAACTGAAACTAATATTCTAACTGAAATAAATATTAAACTAAGTAATACTATAAAATATCAGTCCGTATCGGACCGTAATGTGATTTATATGTAACTCTTTATACTATATAGATCTAGAACAAATTCCTTTCCACAATAAATCAACACATAAATTAAGTATGGTACACTTTCTACAAAGAAAATATCACTACAGACTAAGTAAGCACACCTGCAAAACAAGAGCTGTCGTCGGCGCTATTTCCGAATCGATATGACCTTCTAACCTTCAAGAAAAGAGCGTATTCCGTCCTATAAAAGCACTTGTAACTCATCTGGTGTTTTGGGTGTCCAAGAGCGGCGCTGATCGCGTACCATCAGGTGACCAATCTGTTCGTTTACCCCCTATTTCATAAAAAAAGAACAATAGGTTATGTAAACGAGAATTAAAAAATAAAAACATCAACAACTGGTCGCAAGTTATATGATAATTCCATCTATTATTTACCGATCATAGTATTCTGTGAATTTTCATATTTGACGAATGACTGATTCCGCTGGAGTTGTGTGTAAATAGCTAAATGACTTTCATATTTCAAACTAAAATCTATTGTGTTAGTTTATTCGATTCTGGTTTATGTTTGTTCATATGTGACAGACATTTGCCATTAAAATTTTAAAGGCAATATGTGCGGAATAATTTTTGATGCGGTGTCGTAAATGACAATTTATTTTGTTAAGGTTTAAATACATTTTCTAATTAAAGGTGGGCTTTGAAATTATTTTTAAACAATACATTTTTAATTAACGTGTTACAGAAGGGTATTGTCTATTTCTAATGCATACGCCAATGATCAAATAAGAATAATCAAAGAGCTGTGCATTATTCTTTCATTGTGCATCTGCTCTGCTGAATTTTTGAAAAGTGCTTATTTAGTCAATTTATCTTTTAAAACAATTATCTATTAAGATAATTTCTGAAATAGTGTGCGTGTCAATTTGAATCATCAATTTTAATACTGTAAAAAATACTTTATACTTTTAGAATCACCATCATCATGATCATACACAGCCTATGAGTGGCCATCGCTGACCACTCGCCTCTTCTCGCACGGAGAAGGTTTGAACCACGCCTGCTTAAGGTGACCGGTATTGACCCAGAAATTAAAAGTCCAGGTTTTCTCACGATAGTTTCCTTCGCCGTTAGTCAGTGGTTAATATGTTTAAAAAGTACATATTATAACTCGGAAAAAGTCACATTGGTACTTTGCCTTTGGTAGGTTTCGAACCCGATGAAAGAAGAATCTCCGAGCCACTGCGAACTACATACTATTATAATATCTCTGCCTAACCTTCAAAACACAAGAGGCACAATATACCGTAACGTTATTATTCAGAAACAAATTGCTACATCAAAAACAAATGAATTCGAATTTCCAACCCAATGGCCACATCGAGAGAGTCTAGATTCCAATAATATCATAAGTAAGTGTTTCAATCATTTGATGCCTTGCCATGGAGCATCGTAAATCAGTATATTCGTTTGATAGACGCGTCTGACTTTAATATCTATATTCTTTGATATAAAGAGATATAGAAAATTTATATTAGAATAGAACTGTATATATGTATAATATTATTATATTGCAAATTGTTCATAAATTGATTGTAATTTTCATGAGACATACTCAATAAATTATTATATACTCACGTAACTGTTTGATGAAAAACTTGACTCGTTTCCATCCTAAAGGCATTCATGAACAGAATTCCGCGACAATATTCGTTTGTTCTAATCATCACTAGAACAACATCACTACAATTTTAATTGTAATTTTAATTATAATAATGCATAATTTACACGGAGAAGACTTTAAACAGGGAATACACGTGCTTGGTCACACTTCCTAGTCACACGTGGGAGAGTCATGATTCGGCATGAATAGACCAACTTCCAAAATAGGATCATTGAAGAACGCGTTTTTATTATTTAGACTTAATGAAAACTGTAAAATTATATCCATTTTTCCAGGCAGACAGTCAGGAAATGTCAAATAATTCATTTACTTTTATTTGAATGTTAACAAGCAAAATTGTTATATTGGAACTATTTGTTAAATAAACATCATGTTTTAACAATGTCGAGTTGATCCGAACATTATCAGCTGCCTTAACAAACATCGTTGTATTGGTCCATTAGAGAAACTGATATCGAGCGTTTCACAAAGTTCTAGTTGTAGGTACTTAGATACATTGGCTCGCCTACCCTACGGTGACGCACTCTCAAAGCATAACAGAACCCCATAAAGTACAGCGGCACATATTGATTCGAAATTCAAATTGAAATTTGAATCTGGCCGTTGATTAGAATCGGAATGGGCAGCCGAGCTGTGACTCGAATACATAATCGATTCAAAATCGAATGATTTAATCTTGTATCGATACATTCGTTCAGTTTCGTCGAATCCAATATGGTAACGAATTTAATTATTATTTTTGTGCCGCGAGGGATTTTTGTATTTTTTTGCTAGTATTAGAATTCAGTTTCGCGTAATTGTTTTATAAGGTTACTCAACTAGTTTATAGCTACGTTAGGGGCCCATAAACATGAGCGCCATACACGAAAACCGATAAACTCAATAATAAATTAAAAAGTTATTATAACCTGATATTAAACCCAAACAAAGGTAAAAAAATATAATTAAACTCAAGCCACATAGGATTCTGAGGAAAAACTCCAAATCATACTTCTCGTTATGAAAGAATCATAATCAACTCCGTATAATTTATAAATATAATAATTAAAATATAGTATAAAAATATGGAAACCGTAAGGCAAATAATGAATAATTCATTCCGTCATATAATTTTAATGCATATTGAATGAACTTCGTTATTTATCTTTTGCATGTGCCTTAATTTTGAAATGTTATTATTGTATCTTATTGGATACGGAAGAGGAACTATCGACCAACATATTATTAAATTGGTAGCAACATACTCTGATGTTTACCTAATAGCTACAACAACAAGTTGTTGACAGTATTTCCTTCTAAACCTTCAAGAAAAGAGTTTAATTGTTTTTAAAAGGCCAGCAACGCACCTGTGTCTCCTCTAGTGTTATCTTTGGATGGCCCTGCTAGTGAGCCATCAAGTGATCCGTCTGTTCGTTTGCCTTCTACCCCATAAAAAAAAGTTACACAAGTTGCCAGGAAGAGATCGCTATCTATACATATAATAAAATCGTAGAAAAGTGCTGTCTGTACATTGAAAATAAAAATAAAAAAAATAGCAGGGGTTATTGTTATGTCGATGTCGAACCCAAAAATGTAATTAACTTTTTTTTTGTCTGTTTGTCTGTTTGTCTGTTTGTCTGTTTGTCTGTTCGTCTGTGCGCGCTAATCTCAGAAACGGCTGATCCGAGTTGGATGCGGTTTTCACGAATATATTGTGGGATGCTTAAATTTACATTTAGTGTTTGTTTCATGTCAATCGGTTCATAAATAAAAAAGTTATGTCAAATTAAAGAATCACGTCGAACATTCTATGCTTATACCATTAATCTCCGCAACTATTTGACGGATTTGGTTGAAATTTGGTACAGATATAGTTTAGAACCTTAGAAAGGACATAGATATATTTTTATTTCAAAAATCAAAAAATAAAAATAAGAAATAAATTATTTATAAATAATTCTATGTCGATCGTTACACGACTTCGGTTCATGTTATTGTTTTAATTTATCGAAAAAAGTAAATAAATAGTAAAAAGGTATGAAAAAAATAATATCAATATAATAAAACATTTAGTACAAAGAAAATGCTCTAACGGAGTATAGATAATTCTATGTCGATCGTTACACGACTTCGGTTCATGTTATTGTTTTAATTCATCGAAAAAAAGTAAATAAATAGTAAAAAGGTATGAAAAAAATAATATCAATATAATTAAACTTTTAGTACAAAGAAAATGCCCGAACGGAGTATAAATAAATAATCCAAGTTGTCTTTATCCTCGATAGATGGCGTTGGGATCGAAATAGATCGCGCTATGGTTTCGTTACATTCATTTGGTTGGGTATCGGCCGAGCGCTTCGGTACTATCGTAGAAAAAGTGTATTATCAGTCGTATGATTATTTGTCTGTAGTGGTCCTGCTGTTTCGTATATTCTAAATTGGTTTCGTTGTATTTGTCAATTAATAAGTTTATTTGTTGGGTTTTCCTGGTTTTTTGGTTAAACTATTTAACGTAGGTTTAGTTTGATATCGATTATTAGTAGTTACTGTAGTTAGTTTTTTTAATAAAATTGTAAGTCTAATTTATAAATTAATTAGATTAGATTTAAGTCGTTTCTTTTAAATTATTTAGTTTAAGCTTGGTTATTATAGCATAGAGGATAGGTTGTAATATAGTTTCTTTTTTAATTGTTATAAATTCGTAATTCGTAGCTTTCTTTAGTTTTAAGTTAGTTTAAGTCCGTTTTTAAACTATTTTTTCAATGCCCTAAGTGAGTATACATCTATTAAATTCAAACGCAGAGCTCATTATGTTGATTTTTGAAGAGTTCCCTGGAATATCTTCCACATCTCATTTTTGAAGAGATCCCGCGAGATCGGGAACTATGTGGTTAAAACCAAAAATTTGCCGGAAGTCACTATTCCACGCGAACGAAGTCGCGGGCAAAAGCTAGTAAGCGATAAGGCCGCCTTTGTGCACTTTCATCCTATAAGATGTTAACTTATGCTTAATTTATTTAAAGGTGTACAATAAAGGTTATTTATTATTATTATTTATTTACAAAAGTGTGACGTGGACTATAATAATATGAAGTTCTATCTAATTGCACCACGTATCGTTACCAGAAATAGAAAATGTCGGCGTTACCAAACAGTAGTTACTATTTAATCGTTTACCAGTCGAGACGCAATAATATTACGGCACCACTTTACGCTGGTATTCTATTAGAGCGCGGTTCTTCAACGAAGGAGTCAGCTCATTAGATTGCATTAATCAGCTGGGTTTTACAACCATAAAATGTGTCTATGCATCACATCACATCAACCGCCTATAAGTAGTGGCCTCTGCTTACCGAAGTCTTCTCCCATGGAGAAGGCTTGAGTATTAATCACCACCCTTGCTCAATGCGGGTTGGCGATTTCAAACTTATATAATTGGAAATTATAAGTCCAAGTTTCCTCATGTTGTTTTCTTTCACCGTGTGTCAATAACGTCTAAATAATCTTAAAAAGTACATATAATTCTGAGAAAGTCACATTGATACTTACCACTGGTAGGTTGCCGCGCATGCATAAGCAGTGGGCGTCTTAAACCTCCGGGCCACCACGACATTTTACTTTTTTCCACATTCTATGCATAATATAACTTAAGAAGATAAACCAAGAAGAAAATATTTCATATTTTTTAAATTGTCTTACATTCCACGCTATACAACCTGTATTCACAAAGTAAAATATAAAACAAAACGTAACATAAATAATTTAGTCTACAGATAAGAACCTACTTAAACAAAGTGCTGTATAATATTACAATAATTATATTTTTAAGAGTCTAAGGAATATTTATGTGAGATCTGACGTCTTAATTCGAGGAGATTAATTGCTTTCTCATTAGCTTGATGGGAGATACGCGTAATGAATAAGCAGGAGACACTATAGCCTCACTTTGTCTCTGTCTTCGGTGATAATGTGGTCTGTAGATCATTTTTATCTACCTTCTAGTTTAAATATTATGTATTTTTATAATAACTATCGTGAGACATACTAAATTAATTAAATTCACGGTTTTACTCACGTGTATTAATGGAGAAAAGCTCTACTAGTTTTGTGTCACAGAGGGATTCTCCATCATGAGCAGTAGGCTGAACCTACTGTTAGTTAATTGAATATTATGTGTTACTAGCTGATGCCCGCAGCTTCACTCGCGTAGACTGCGGAATTTGTAAATTCATTATCTAAATAAAATTCTGTCAAAATCGGCCTAGCCATTTCAGAGATTGGCCATGCAACATGTAGCGGGTTCAATTATCGCACGGAGCAAATCTTTGTGTGATCCGCAAAGTGTTGTTTTGGGTCTGGGTGTCACATGTGTACGTGAACTTGTACCCATGACACAGAAGAAAATCCGAATGTGGGACAACTTTTCCAAAAAACATGACACACCGAAAACAAACAAAAAAAACTAAAACGAGAATAAATACAAAAAACTATTTTCCTCTGTCAAAAACAAAGGGAAAAGCTTTTCCTACGACTTTGTTTGTACGGAACACTAGTGTCGGGCAGTTAAATGGAGCGTGTAACACAAATAACACTAATGTTATATTTTTACGGCAAAGTAAATAATAGATATGTTATGTAACCTAGGTATATATCATGTGTATAATTGATAAAGTTATAGAATAAGGTTCCTTATTGTCTATAACATTATGATATATGATATACATAAATAAGACATAATATTAAAATAAACTGTAGTCTTGATAGCAACCATTTTCGAATTTAATATTAACAAAGATGGAGGTTTTTTATGGAATAAGACGGTAAACAACCAGACAGAACACCTGATGGTAAGCAATTGCCGCCGCCCATGGACACTTGAAACACCAGAGGCGTTACAAGTGCGTTACCGGCCTTTTGGGTGTAAGAATTTAAGGGTTGTTGGGAAATCGGGGATTGAGAAGATTGGGAAGGGGGGTAATTCAGCTTCCAGTAACCTCATTTACACAAAGGAACACAGTGTAAGCGTTGTTTCACTCTGACTCTATAGCATGGCTCTCCCACACCTAAAAGGTACATCGTTGTGTCATTAGGTTCAGTTTTGGAACACCTGTATATTTAATGTTACGGTACTTCAGTTATAACCATCCAAAAAGAAACACAACCCTTAAGAATCACATAGCCACCCCAACTAGCAAAATCAGTACTTAAAACGATCTCAAGACTACTTTTATTTTCACTTATAAGAAACTTGTAGCATTCTACAAAGCTGGATTTGGGCGCAGTTATAAGATCAGTTATTTCTATATCTATCTTATAATCAACTTATAAAATGTTACTAAGCCCTATAATATACTTGACTAAGCGCAATAGCTTCTATAATGTTATGAGACTACACAATTACAAGTACAAACGCTCTTGTTAGTATCTGACATAAGTATCTTACTAAAGCAATCTTGTTTATATGGCACTAGTAATGTACTTAGTTATTAGTTATAAGTATGTTTTAAGAGGTTATTTTTGTTGTTGCTTCGGGTCGTGGTGCCGGTCGTTCTGTAGTCATTTATTTTTAATAAAAACGTAACTATTATTTTGTGTTATTGTAAAATATAACTAATAATACATTTAAAATATAGGGTGTGAACCCGTGGGAAAGTCATATTTACTGTAAATGTGTACCAAAATTTAGTTAATTTCACAATGCCCTCCGAAAAATAGCACATTAGTATATTATTGTAAATTAATTATTTCAACAATGTCATGAATATCCGCCATGTTTTAAAATTGCTCTTCGTTAAGTACTTTATAGAATCATTATAGGTAAATTAGTATTTGTAACAGTTTCTGTCCAGATAACTCTCCTCCATTTTAAAACAAATTAGGGTTCCCTTGAAGTCTGCCTGTTAATGATCGATTTTCCTTTTTTTAGGATTTAATTAACAAGATGGTCGTATTTCTGATACGACCATCTCTGATGTCGACTGTTTTTTGACAAAATCTTCTTTGATTTTACTTACAAATATGAGATGGCCTTGGACAAATACACATTTTGTGTTATCCGAAAGCTGCAATGGGTGTGGATTTCCAGTTTATATAAACAATATGTATAGACCTACTCATTTCGTTTGTAGTCAAGAAAACATAATAGTTTTATTGCATCAAATCTTTTTTTGGTTCCCGATTTGCTCCCAGTACAGTATATATGACCATTACATCGAGGATGAATGCACAATTTGTTACTGATTTTGTATCCACATATTTTTTAAACACACCCATAAGTACTTAATTTTTTAATGTTAAAATAATTTTATCGGATAATTTTTTTTTGACATTTGTTATTTTTTTATAATCAGTGGTCTCTGCGTTATTTAAATCGTATTCTTCTTCCCAATTTTCAACTTCTTTACTTTCTGAGTAGTGGGAAAAGGGTGAAAAAATATTATTGATTGCGGAACCCTCAATTACTTCACCTGTGTTTGCACTTGACGCGCTTGATTTATATCCCGATCCTGTTGTTTACTAGTAAAGTGATTGATCTACTATCTTATAAACCTTTTTAATCTTATAGCTCTCTTTTTAAGTACTATTAGATTTAAAAGAGTCTCGAGCAAGACTATGATGGCACAAACTTGTAATCGTTTCAGCTAAGTATGTTATAATATCATTTTCTCTCACAAAATGCTACTATAGGATCAAAATATTATTCAGGATTATTTAGTCTTACTTCAAACAATTATAGGAGACTTATTCCTTAAAGTGTCCTAAAAGATAATCTTATAGTTAACTAAAAGACTGAGTTATAAAGGCTATTACTCTTGAGTATATGTATGCTTGTGAAATGCTATTACTAGTAAAAATGTCCTATAAATGTTTTAGAGATCAGTCTTGTAGCGAACTACAAGACCGAGATATAAAAACAAATGCACTTGAGTATGTTAAGGCTTGGCAAATGCTATTATAAGTTAAAAAGTCTACCGCAATGCCTTTACAAGAGCGTTATTAGTAGTGACAGACTTATAATATTTCCTTATAGGATTACTTTGCTTGTTGGGACATCATACATCATTCTACTTAAAAATTCTCACACACAACACCATGTAATTAGTGTCCACAAAAATCCACAGACGCGACCGATGCACGAGCAGCTTGTGCAGCCCAACTCAACGGGATTCAATTAATGTTCTGTTAATGAGTGCCTTGGATCCCTGCCAGCTCTTAACTCCTAAAAGATCGGACCCTTTTTTGATTTTTCCGTTGTTCCACAGTACTCTGTTTTATTTTTTTGACTGCACGGTTGGTGCGGTGGCTGGGCAACTGGCTGCCGCACAACGGGTAGCGGGTTCGATTCCCGCACGGAGCAACTGTTTGTGTGATTCACAAATTGTTGTTTCGGGTCAAAACAACAATTTGTGGAACACACAAACTGTGTCGTGGGTAAACGCACCCACGACACAGGAGAAAATCCTAATGTGGGGCAATGTTAAATTAAAATAAAATACTAAGTTTTCGACGAAACACGCTGGAATTTAAAGGAATGGATTTTTTTGGGAAAAATGTATTCTGTTTAGTATTCGAAACGTAGGTTAACCTAGTTAACCTCGGTCCGTTGGGTGAACACCAATATACATCATCCGTTCCGAGCTGGGTTTAGAAATATATTGGATTTTCCCGGATTTCTTGCTCGGTTAGAATACCGTGGCGTGACGTCGTTTAATTTTAGTTAGTATAAGGTAAAGTTATTTTGTGCTATTATTTACGTAACGTTTTTGTTAAGATATGTTATATAATTTCGCAAAATTAATGGTATTTGTATTTTTTTTTTCATATAGGCAGTTAATTGTAAGTTATTATCAATTTACAATTACAATTGTCATTTATTTTCCACCTTTTTTGAAGAAGGGAAATCATCCAATACTTGCCTTGGGCAAGGCGAGTGGGATTGGCAGACTCTTACTGACTAAAAACCACAACTTTCCTACTCCCGTTTTTCGGGCCGAAGCCCTGCTACGTAATCCGCAGTTCCAGATTTATTTTCCACCTTAACTTTCAAATACATTCAATGCTTGTAATTTATCTAATAAAAATACATAAATAGTCAGCATAAACACATATCTTATATCTATTTTGTTTTTCTCGAAAATGAAAATGAATGATAATATAGAACCATACAACAATCCACGTATGAATAAAAGTTATCCCAAACCACACAATCATTGCAATACCTACTTAAACTAAACTTACATCCAGTAACAAATTATCAAACACCCATAATGCAAGTTCCCAACAACTTACAATACACATAATTACTTTAAAAGATGAACTATAAACTGCAAGTAGCAGGAGAACAGAA
This sequence comes from Spodoptera frugiperda, assembly GCF_023101765.2. Classification (NCBI taxonomy): domain Eukaryota; kingdom Metazoa; phylum Arthropoda; class Insecta; order Lepidoptera; family Noctuidae; genus Spodoptera; species Spodoptera frugiperda. The sequence goes on from NC_064237.1 coordinate 1,975,940, forward strand.
ATCTAAACGACTATACCCCGAGCTAACATAATTACGTGTGCGCGTCTAGTCACAATAGCTTTCATCTAACTATCCCAAGCAATTACTAGGTGTCTCCCGTCGCTTTCATGTGGTAGGTACACTGTGATAGAAGACGCGGAACGCTGTTAGGTACGAGCTCTTAATTAAGGGTAGCGTAATTGTTTTAGTGTTAAAGGTATGTTAGGTAATGTAATGTAATTTTATTGTCGTATTGAGCTATGATTGTTAATTATATAGACTTTTGGTAACTAGTTTCTGAGATAAATCTTACAAGCTTGGGCTACCTGTTTACCAGAGTGGGGCGGAGAAACGGAGAAATATTAACTAATAGGATTGCACAAAATCCGATGAAGAGGCAGCCCTACCATCAGTAGTCGCAGTTCGCTGTCAGTGTTTAAGACAAGGCGAGGTGATCATGCCTGGCGGGCTTTCTGTCCTGCAAATTCGTCGTTGTGATTTTCTATCCTTGTTTATTAGCATATAAACTTCACAGTGCAATGTTGGATTGATAATGATATCCATTGATTTGTTCGTCGATCGTCTATATGCGACTTCTGCCATCACAAGTGACAACTTGTTAACTCACAATAGTACTAAAAACACGCGCAAAAATCTGATCACAAAACCTCTAAAAACAATATCTTAGTCTTTTTGTGCACCTTTTTAACATAATTATCGGAACGACGTACCGTACGTGAGAACACTACATTGCTTAGTTCATCTAACTACCACTTCGTATACACTTAATACAAACACCGCCTGTTTCCCCGAGGAAAACATAAAGTAAAACAACTTACGAACGTATTCTTACTAATTGATAGTAATGTAAATAAATAAATAATAAATAGGGCAATGAGTATCTTTAACGTTTTATTTGTTCAGTTTTCATGTTATTTCGTTCTTATTTTAATTATCGCTTTTATGTTCCTGCGTATTTACACGTACTTAATAAGATGCAGGAATATACTCATTATTTCCATTAATTACAATTTATTTTAATATATTTTTCATGTATTTCGTTAAAAATGCCTACATCACATCGACTGTATGTAGACATTGATGAATTTACATGAAACGAATTAGATTTTTGTTTCAATATATGGATCGTACAAATACACCAGAATGACTTGTCAGCTTTAGGTACCATAATCTTCAAGTAACCCTATGGGGATAGGCTTCAAGAATTTTCTGTACTTAATACGTATACGATATGCATTTAAAAACTATGTTTTTTATACATATACACGTAAAATTATGTGGATCTTACAAAGATACCAGAAGGCCGTTGTCCAGCAGTGGGACGATTCACGATTATACGTAAATAATTAAAATACTATGGGAGATAAGCATGACATACATGCATTATAAGAAACCACAAAACCACAATCAGTATTAAATCGCTCCGCTTATCACAAACGCGTCTACCTAACTTAGTGCGTCGCATCCTCTCGTGATATGTCTCATTGTAACTCGCGACTGAACAGCAATGCATATGAAACTGCTTAATTTCACTGTAATAGTGTACACGTGCATACGTGTGTGTGTGTGTGTGTGTGTGCATGTGTGCGTTACTGCAGTAAAATAGAATTATGTGAGGGTACTTCGAAAATTGCAGGTAAGATAATGGTAATTGAGTTTGTGGAAATTATTTCCTGGAAATTCTCTTCTGTTACTAATCTATTACTATGTACTATGTAGAAATGGTTGGAATAAAAATATTGTAATTCAAGTATGTATCTTTATTTTTTAAGTGAACGAAAAAACTCTTTTTGTGGCTCACAAGTTGTGGTTTCGGGTCTAGGTGTCATGTGCATGTGAAATTGTATGATTATAAACGCACTCACAAAACACGAGAAAATCCTAGTGCGGGGCAAGGTCTTATAAAAGAAAACAAATCTAATGAAGAATATTCCTAAAGCCAAGTTTGCTATTTTTAATTTTGATAATTTTAATAATTCTCTGCCAAAGAAAGAAAAGAAGTAATCATAGGTAAAGTTAGAAAATAGTACCCAAGCGAAGCTAATTCAGACTACTAGTCACTAAATAAAATTATGCAAAAATCTTTCATGAATAAAGTTCCCAGAGAACCTTTATCTTTATCAGCAAAAAGAACAATTTCAACAAAAATATTAATTCAACTAAGTAATAAAGATAAAAATAATAATAAAAAACAATCACCAAAGTTGTGTACTATTAAAAAAAATACAAAACACAATTTCCTACTAATTCCACAATTGGGAGTAAAATTCTCCGCAACACAAATACCTCCTTGAGGTGCCCTTAGAAAAAAAGTTGTGTAAGGAGATGAAGAATATCATTGTTAATCCTAAAGTTTGGGGGTATCTCGCACTGGGGACTAATGGGGACTGAAGAGGAGTGAAGGGGGGCTAAAGGAACAAGTTGGGGAATAAGTATTATCTGTAGAGTGTGTCATTAAATGTTTGAAGAAGTGTGGGTAGTCGGATAAATTGCGCTCAGAAGATAAGTGGCGGGTTTATGGTGCGTGAGTTTTTATGATATGTGCTTAGTAGGCACTTGTGTCGTTTCTGCATATAATATTGTGGGATTTACATCTTTTTGAGAATTTATGTGGCAAATTATTTGGTGAGATTTTTGGCACTTACGTGTACATTTTGGCAATGGCGGTTTATGTACCACGTTGGGCGCCAATAGTTATGTCTACATTTTTACTATGTGAGAGTTTTTTAACAAACGATCTGTTCTATGAAATCAAGAAATGTTTACAATTTTAACTGCAATCTCATAAAAATATTTCTCAATGTCTATATAAAATCAATTGCTGTTCGTTAGTCTCGCTAAAACTCGAGAACAGCCAGATTTGGAAAATTTTCGTCTTGAATTATTTGTTGAAGTCCAAAAAGGGTTTGAAAGGTAAGAAAAGAATGTTTGGTGGTACGAAGTTCGCTGGTTCGGCTAGTTTGCAATAAAAAAAATCATACCTAATCTAAAGTTACAAAAAAGGAAAGAGTTTTGACATACCTTCTGAAACAATCCAATACAGTATCCTCCATTCTACTCCTTTGTCAATATGTAGAATATCACCGTTATAATTAAACTGTATCACCCAAGCACTGAGCCGAACAACACATAAGTTGAGGTAGTCCCAAAGCCGGTACAGCTAAGTGGAGTTTCCAACTGCTCTACGCGAAATATGATAGTACCGGTGTGAGTTATAATAACTTGGTCTGGATGGGGACTGAAACTATATCGGGGTGATTCAAAACAACATGCTCTGAGTTATAGTATCATGGTTTTTATTCCCAAAGGTAGAAGTGGAAGTGAATGACTTTGGATGCACGGTTAGCGCGGTGGCTGCTGGCTGCCATGCAACATGTAGTGGAGTTAGAGTTCGAGTCCCGCTCAGAGCAACTCTTCGTGTGATCCACAAATTTATGTTTCGGGTTTTAGTGTCATGTGTATGTGAACTAATATGTTTGTGAACGCAGCCACGACATAGAGAAACTCTTAGTGTGATACAACGTTATTTTTTTTTAAATGGAAAAGAGAAGAGAGAGCTAAGAAAAGACATGTTTTGTAGGAATGTTGTTTATCCAAAGATGAAAAAGATGAGATGAGAGGTGAAAAAGCAAGTCTGAACTTTGATATCAAACTTGTATGCATACATAGCACGGTAGCATAACACATCTCTGGTGGAAAAGCACCCTTTATCAACTTTTCCTAAATACCAAAATCAAATAAACAGTTGAACTAAACAAATAAATAAGAGTAAACAATTTAATCTAAGAACTTTTATTTCCTCTCCGGACTTCCCGGCCGCCATCTTACTTTGCACAGATAACGTATAATTCGGCAAGGCCTATCGTGTTGCCAATACAAAAAAAAAATGTTGCAATTTAAATTGAACATTCAAAAGCAACACTGGTGCGGAAATAATAGAAATAATCAAGGCTCCTTCGCTTTGTATGCAAATAAGCAATCCGCCACGGGCAACGGAGATCTGACTAATTCTTAGAAAACAACATTTTCTCACAAAGACTAAGTTAATAAAAGAAAACATTTATCTAATGAAGTTAGTGCTACTTTTTTACTTTGTTCTATTTTTCTTGTTGTAATTGTAGTGACAATAATGCTGTGTATTTACTACTAAGCTTTTTTTTCTTTTGTTTTAATGAAGCTGGTGTTTTATTTGTTAAACATTATTTATTTTGTGTTTGAAGTAGCAAATAAATCTTGTTAGTTTATTATTTTGACCATAATTACGTATAATGTATCCTTAGTATGAGTGTGCTTTGCGTTGAACGAGGCGCTCTGATTGGCCAGTTTGAATGAACCAGCCAATCACAGCGCCGAACGCGCTTTCGTTTCTTTCTCGTTAAACGTTAAACATACTCGTACTAAGCCCTTTGATGAAAGATTAATATGTGTTTTTTTTAACGATATTATCAAACTACGTATTTTTCTAAATTAAGCTGCTTTCTAATAAATCGGCACATTACAAATCTCACTTTATAATCCTCACAGCAAATCTTGGCACATAGGCACAATACTAATCCGATAACCGTGCCACCTCTACAGAATTGTCATTCTTAATCTCTACCCTTCAGCGGGAGGTGAAACACTAGGAGATCACTTGCGTAAAATAAAACCACTATCACGTTTACGTGACACAAATAAGAAATCGCCTGGCGACAATCTTGAAACACCTTCTGGCACGCTTTATATCTGGACTTAATTAAACTTGAGACAATTTCTCTTGAAAACTGGGGAATTCGCGCTGAATAGCAATATTTATTCAAAGAGGATTATTTTTAAGATCACGTCGCTGGGGTCTGGGGTTGCTAGTCGGCCATATTTTATTTTTTAGCTATCATACTTTGATGGTTTAAAGATAAAGATAAATTAAGATATAGAACTATTAACGAATGGAGTTTCTTTCTCGTTCTTCTCCATTCGAAGCTACACTTTAGAACGAGCACCTAGCTTCACTGACAGACAGACTGACAGACTATTATTTATTTCTTTATTTGTTGACGTTTCAAAAGTACCTATTTATGGTTTAATTTGAATAAATGATTTGACTTTGATAGTATAAAGTAATATCATCTATATGAAGATGCATTTGAATGAATATATTTTTTATTCTTATTATATCTGTAATACTTACGCGTCAATTTAACTACAAAGGTTGAACATGTGCCGAACTAAAAAAAAAGTTAATATAAATCGAAATAAGCTGCCATTTCAGTTTTTTTAATTAAATCTTAAACTATGAAGCACTCGTTAAATTAGAATTTTTGTATGCAATATAAACGTCGAACAATTTTGAACGACATAACCTCATAACGTGGCTCCAAGCATGCTAATGCAGTGTAAGCTATAAAAGCAACTAGGGCGTGTCAATAAGAACGCATACTCCATGGATAATGTGAAAATGGAGGGACAACGGAGTAAAAATACCTAAATATTGTCACACGTGAAGCTTTTCATAATTTCTACAAAACTATTTGATAATACAGACATAGTAAACATAGTTTATGTTGAAAACAATACATTTATAATTATAGAAAATAAAATATATTTCATAGCTACCTAAATAGTAAAGTGGAAATTGAAGTGAAAGTGTGGGAGAACAAGTATGGTTTTTCCACACTTTCACTTCAAATTCTCGTCATGAATGGGCCGGCTCGACCGTGATACCACGGCCTCACAGAAAACCGACCGTTGTATCATATGATGGAGGTTACTGGAGGCCCAATTACCCCCCGAATCTTCCCAATCCCCGTTCCCCAACAACTCTTAAATTTTTAACCCCCAAAGGCCAGCCACGCATTTGTAGTGACACTGGTGTTTCGGGTGGGGGTATGGGCGGCCATAGACACACGAAACCTATCACTTGTATGACATTAAACATTACTTGCACAATATCAAACATTATATTATTGGTAGGTATTCGTATTGGGCAATTATTATAGTTTTACGTAATTACCGCAAAAGAGTGGTCACTCTGGATTTACTTCTCAATGTCTTCATATTTTTCATTACAGATGTACTCGTTGCATATTTCATGGTGGTATAGAGGTGCCAATGGGGTCGTAATAATTACTTCTAGCAGTAGTTTTGTCTCTACGAAGCACCATTTATGATGTAAATGTGTAATTAATAGTGCTTTATTACGTTTTTCTGCCAAGAAGGAAAATAAATTGCCTCGTTGTCTTGTTGGTCGAGTAGCCACAAGTACTACTGCATAACAAGGGGCCTCGGGTTAGATTCTCAGATCATCGAAGTTTGAAAGCACCTCTGCCTACCCTTCAATAATTCAAAATCCGTAAAACTGCGAAGACTAAATATTATCTCTATAAGAAACGGAAAGACATACTGTTTTTGCATTTCTTAAAGATAAATAACCATCGCTAAAACACGATATCAAATTTAACTAAAACTATGCTTTAAATGGAAACTAGTAAACACAAAATTTCGAACATAAAATCTAGCAGAGTACACAAAAACTATTTGTTATCGGAACGAAAACAAAGAGTCTTTGTCTAAAGCGCAAAAAGTACAATATAACTAAAGACCGTGTTTCTTGAGAACACGGTGAAGTTGTTTTTTTTTATTTATCTTAGCTCTTAGGAAGCTAGTCTTGAGAATTGGTACGAGTACGAGTAAGTCTTATTATTGGTTCGAATTTATTTAATTAGAATATGTATTATTGAATGGGACTTTATAACACAATAGTAAAAAGTGGGTGTACATTGTTCAGTGGAATTACGTGTCGTAATATGCACCTCTGCCCACTCCTTCGGGTATAACAGGCGTGACGATACTATATTATAATAAAAAAAATGTGATTGTAAATTGTTCATCATAAAGCAAGAGTTCTCAGCGGGTAACAGTTACATACCTACTAGTTATGGTATTCTGTCGGGAAACTGAACACCCAAAACACCAGAAGCATTACAATTACGTTGCCGGCCTTTTGGGGGTTAGGAATTTAAGGGTTGTTCGAGAATCGGGAATTTGGAAGATTGGGGATGGGGGTATTTGGGCCTCCGATTACAAAGCACCAATCTCTTTTTATATCGTGCTGAGAAAAATATTTGTTAAAAATTATGAAGTAACGTCCTTTCCCAGTATTTAGCTAAAAGATATTAAAAAACAAGAATTCACTAAATATATTAAAAACTACACTTAAAAAGAAAAAACATACACAATATTAATATTACTCGCAAATGCTACACAAAAGGGTACCAAAACAACAAACACAAACGAAAACAAACTAAGAATTACAAGAAAATATTTCAAAACAGTACAATTATATTAAAACGCTACAAAAGAGAAAGTGTTGCCAACAAAACGAACCGTCTCGACTCACATTTACAATTCAAGGATGTTCAAAGTTCCCTAATTGATTGTTTCGGAGGTCCCCTAAGCCTGCTTTTAGCTAAAAAAGGGAGGGAAATAAAAAAAAAACAGTGAGACGTGAACATGGATGGAGCTAAAGGTTCCGTGTTTACGAAAACAACAAAATGTGGATGTGATAAATTTAAACAAACAAAGAACTGCGTATCGATGTATTGGTTTTCCTGGTAGTCAAGTTGTAGTATCGGTTGATTGGGCAAACAAAATATTAAGGCTCGTTCTTGTGTCCACTCACACATCAGTTCTGTTGTTATTTGATGTGCGTGTTCTTGCAGCAGATTATTAGGTATCTGATCAAAGAACTACTACGACGACTGTTGTACAACATAGCAAACATATAATTTTCCTATGACACTATTAACATTATAAATGAGAAAGTTTGTTTGTTTGGATGTTTCAATGTTTGTATGTCAATCACGCTGAAACCACTAAACAGATTTTGATGAAAGGTATAGTTAGGGTATGATCTGACTTGAGTGACAGGATAATTTTTATTCCATTTTATTGACAGAAGCTATTATATACATATGTATAGAAAAACTCACCTTCTGTAATAATTATAACTAACAAAAAATATATTAGAGAAGTGTAATATCGGTAAAAGTATACAAAGTTTAACAAATGTACTACATAAATGCTTTTTAAGATAATAACCTATTTTTATACCAAACGTAAAATATAAAACCATGAACGTTAAAGCAACTAGACAATATAACCCTAGCTAACAGGCTCATGTCTTCACAAGTAACACAACAAGTCAGCTCCTTATATTTATAGGTTATACTTATTGAAGCGCTTCGGTACTAAGCAAAAAAATAATACATTGCCTATATAATAACCTATATAATAACTTATAAGAGTATAAATATATTTCTGTATAAATATATTATTAACCAGAAACCTGTAAAACCGGTTAACTAACAATTGGGATACTAAATATAGGAAAATATATTTAGTAATAAGCACACCCCCTATTACATGGGACTTATAACACAAATGGTAAAAAGTGGGTGTACATTGTATAGCGGCATTACATGCCGTAATGTGCATCTCTGCCTACTCCTTCGGGGATAAAAGGCGTGACGTTGACGAGATAACAGAGAAGAATAAAATATGTGTCCAGCGAGTCTTAAAACTTTTAAATAAATCAATAAATTGATAATACTAAGTACTCATTCAACTCTACTAACAGTTTTAACTTGTGCCACAAAAATCTTCATTACAATCTTCACAATCAACAAAGCTGAAAGTTCCAGAGCCAGAAATTAAACTAGAAAAAGTGATCCGTGTTCAACAAAAGAAACTTTGCACTAGTGGAGATAAGCTACTAAGCGACTATAGATCTTATTCCGTTCCGACGCCTCAAAGAGGGATCCCTAAAGAACTTTTTCAATCAACCGGCTTCTATGTCTTATGGCAATCGGTATTAACTTAATTTGAAAGGTGATGGCATCGAGAGAGCTTATTGCCTATTGGTCCATCTACCCTTTGTTTTTTTTTCGCTACTCTGCCTCTTTTTGTGTTCTTCAGAAACTGTCAGAAAAATATGAAAGTTTTTTTTTAATTCACGTTTTGTGTGGAAAACACATTCATTAAGATTGGAAGTTAGGAACTATTTTGAGTTATATTCGTTTTTAGAAATCAATCAATCAATTGGGTAAATGTAAAGATGAACAATATTTAAAGCAACTTTAATTGGAGATACACCATAGAATATCTAAATAATGACTATAAAAACTTAACTTAACTTAAACTTAGGTTATAACTTTCGTGAGATATACTAAATTAATTATTATTTTCAGCTTACTCAAGTTACTGTTTGTAGCGTAGTAACGCGAAACTCGACTAACTTCAAGCCATGCTAGAGTCTCATATTCATGACAGTCGCTGCGTCGCGTATTGTGTAATGCTGCTCTATAAATGAATGAATGAATATGAGCCTCTAGTATTGATTGAAAGTAGTCGAGTGGCTCGTCAAATAAAGCGTGATTAAGCCGAAAAGAATAATAATTAATTTAGAAAATACATGTTAGTATTGCAATATTCTTTTTAAAATAAAACTATTGGAAACTATGTGCCAGTTTCCATTGCAAAATATACGAACAGAATCCAATCTGTATGAGCTATGAGTTATTTTTATATTTCTATTACTAAGTGTCGCGTACGGAACGAACACAAAGGAAGTTTATGATTGTGAATTTTAAATGAGAATGGGTTCATTATTAATTCTTAGTTTGTATTGAAAAATGTTGCTTGTGTTTGTGGATTCAGCTCTAGTAGCGTAGTTGGACATTCAACATTATGCTTTATTGCATTAGTGATAAAGCTTACCATATCTGTTGATTTATTTCAAATAGTGCACATCTTCTTTACAATTATATTGTAAAGAGGATGGTTGAAACTTCAGGTGACCGAAAGGCTCCTATTCAAAGAGGTAATCAAATGCTTCCACTCTTTTGAGCACAATTATTTATTAGGACAATTATTTCGAAGCTTTATATTAGTTTTTATTTTTTATATTTCTTATAAATAAGGAGCAGTAAGACATGATTGTCTCCGTCGCATCGTGCGTATTTGTGAACCACGAAAGGCAGAGTAGAGTCAATGTTTATTTAACTTCTTTATATTCTCAAATTGAAATAACTGGTCTGGGGTACGAAATTTCTTCTCTATTGTAATCTTCAAACACAACACTACCTCCCATTAAAGCCGTGGCAGATCATTTTAGAACACCTTATGTTTGTTGGAAATCTCATTTGTTCAACGTGTTTGAAAATACTTGTCTTTTACTGATTTTTTCATCCATTTTCAAAGCCAGAGTTATTTACTGCCAAAAATAAGGAAAATTCTACGGAAAAATCAAGAAATGCTTTTATTATAATCACTTTTATCATGACAAAAAGAAGGTTCATTATGAGGGAACCTTTAAGTAAACAAATTCAACAAAAACACGACTGTACAGTCAAGTAAATACATACAAAAAACAGTCAGATTTTTGTAGGAACTTGGAGTGTGATTGCGATTAAACACACAATTTTAGGACACGGGCTCTATACTATCTATAGGAACTAAACAGTAAAATTTTAAATTTTAACTAAAAAAAGAGCAACTATCCTTTGGTAACATGAGTACCTTTTTTGAGTGAGAAAATCAACCAATGACTTCTGCTGCCTTGGGCGAGGCGAGAGTGAGTGTCAGTCAATAAGACTGACTAAAAACCACCACGTCCGCCGTCTGACAGCAGAAGTAGCCTGCTTTTCGAGCTGGAACCCTGGTAAACCCACTAGATAATCTGCAGCTCCAGATTAGGGTCCTAAAATTACATTATATTTTACACGACTTTTATAAATAACCCACCACAAACAAAGCCACATCCAAAGCTAGCACAAAAAGAAATACAAAATATATCTAAACAACAGCAAAGAAAGCTTGCTTAATGTAAAAATGATTCGCATTCATGAATAATCTATGAAAATGTGCTTCTTTGTCTAATCAGCGTCGAGACTAAAAGAAAACTAGGCGAAACAAATGTAGATGTGTTTTTGTTTGTTTTTGAGGTCGCAATTAGTGAGGCGAGGCGAGGCATGTCGTTCAGAATGAGGCGAGTCATTGAGACACAGGCATGGGATTGAGATATAGAAACCGTTAATGCAGTTGCGGAATTTGTTTACACGTGTTAACTGCAATCTGTGTGTGGGGTGTTCTGGTGATGTAAGGTATTCAAAAAAGATGTAAAGGTTAAAGTTGTTTGGTAAAATCTGTTTTGTTTTTTAAGAGCTATATGTAACAAGTCCCATGTAATAGGAGGTGGGACTTTTGAAAATATGCTGAGATTAATTTCAGAGTCAACGCTATAACTAAGAATTTTCCAAAATCTAAAAAAAAATATTGTCCTCGTCCAACCCCACTCATAAGCCGATTCGTGCTTGTGGCCACTCAAATCGAGCATAGGGCATGCTCGATTCGAGTACACCATTTATAAAAAGAATCTAAATGAAGCGGGTACAATATAATCTAAGAACCGATCTGAACCCCGTAATTGAAGACATAACCGGTTTAAAAGGAACTGGGAGGTTTCTAATAATGGCCGGACATTATTTAGAGCACTCATTCAAGGCGCCCATTAAGTCGCTCATCAAAGGCCGAACCTGAAAACATAAGTAATTAAATAAAAAGGAACCTTTTCATAACTTTAATTACGTCGCAATTAAGAAAACACTGTTAGCAAGGGGAGGTTTACAGAAGACCAGTTAATAATATTAGGTACTCATTTTTTTACTTTAATAATAATAAAGCAAATTCTTACGTGACTGCACGGTTGGAGCGGTGGCTGGGTAACTGGCTACTGTGCCACGTGTAGCGGGTTCGATAACTTATTGTGTGATCCACAAATTGTTGTTTTTGTGAAACATGCATTCCGCTGTTTTATAAAATGACTGCCTCATGGGTCATGTGATCACAAATGCTACTAACAGGAGAATTGTACACAAAAAAGCTAGCAATTATATAACGTTAAATATTAAAAAAGTAAATTGTTTAAGAGGTAACACGATTGAAATTAATCAATAAAAAAATAATGAACTAACCAACTAACAAAAAAAACATTAAAATTAAAACCCAAACTTTTTTCAAAACAATTTCAAAAATGGAACTTCTGTTCGAAACGGACGAAGTTTCGCATAATTACCGTTTACATTTTAATGTCTAGATTCAAGATGGCGGCGGTTGTCTATTCATTAATACATTAGTTAATTGCCACCGAATACTTTGTACCGGTATTTGACTCAGGTGGACAGTTTGAAAAGACTACTTAAAATTAGTTCATGCTTTCAAATCGGCCTCGTTAAGTTTAATTTATATACCTCTAGGCTTTAAGCTTGTTTTTCAATTTAATGGTTTGTAATTATAATTTGTTTTAAGTGTTTGTTTTATTTAAGGTATTAACTGCCGTACTCTGGGATATTTAATGCCACTGTTGAACAAAGGGCTCTCCACACACGGAAACGCTCCACCACGCTTGCTCAATGCGGGTTGGTGACTGCAAACATATAATCAGAAATTATAAGCCCAGGTTTCCTCACGATGTTTTTCTTCACCTTTTGTCAGTGGTGTCTGAATAATCTTAGAAAGTACATACATATAACTCGGGAAAAGTAGCATTAATACTTGCCGTTGGTAGGTTTCGAACCACTCATGCATAAGAATTGGGTGTGAAGTAAGTGGCAAACGAACAGACTGTCACCCGATTTCAACCCAACGATTACACCTAATTACAACTGATTTATAACACACACATTCTGAAACTATTTTACTACAACTAATTACTCAAAGACAACTAATTAATTGTCGATTTATAGTTTAGTTTAATTCGGGCACATGTTCCGAATCCCATTATTAGGCTCATCAAAGTTAGTCCAACGAAGACAGGAGACGTTTACGATCCTATTCTAAGTAATTGCTCGGACATGTGCCGTTGGTTCTCTCGCTTAGGGTTTGTGATCCTTGCAGGTGTAATTGTAACTGTCTATTGTAGTTACTGCGTGTAAATGCATTGGGATGTTTGTAGGTAAATTAATGGTATGTTTTGGTCACTTAAATAATGCTCTGATTACCTGTAAGTAATTTGCGTTAAACATTTTTTTTTATTGTAATTCGGTAAATTACAAAACTGATGTACAATCACAAAATCTATAAATAGAAAATTAATATAATTATTGACATCTATTAATATATTAATATTGCATGTAGGATTCACATTTAGTATTGTATTGTAATCAATATAAATACAAAAAACTGAAAACGAAACGAACATTATACATTTTCATAATCAACATAAGCCAAATACATAAATCCGTATTAAATTAATTAAAATAACATCAGATTACAATAATTAGAATGATAATCATATTATATCAGCAGTAATGAAAATTAGATTCAAATTAAAACATTCAAAATCTGACTTGACTGGCTTTCTCAATATGAGAGGAGTTCGCCATAAGTGAAGTAGAAACGTAGTTTAAAAGGTTTCAAGTTTCTGCTAAAATACATAATTATTCAGTTCCTTAGTTGTTAGGCAATTATAAAAACCGCGTAAAGAGTAAGAGTGTTGACACAATCGCAAAAAGATAAAATAATGATGGATATCACACCCACTAGCACGAAGCGCTTCGCTTCAAGCTTCCTTGTGCGAACTGCTAGGGAGTGGAACTCCTTGCCGGAGTCTGTGTTTCCTGATGGGTATAACCTGGGTGTCTTCAAAGCCCGAGTGAATAGGTTGCTAATGGGCAAACATGCTTCACCGTAGGCCGCATCATCACTTACCATCAGGCGAGATAGCGGCCAAACGTCGGCCCATTTAACAATAAAAAAAAAAATAATAATAAATTAACAACACTAAAAAACGTCAACACATAAATTTTGCACTGTTTTTATAATATTTTATTGAAACCGATTTATACAGCAATATTTACATTAAATCATCAAGAAATAAAAATAGTGAGATATTTAACAATAACAAACCTTTTACAATAAAAATACCTGTATAAAACTTAAAAAGAAATAAAAATCTACACCATGCTGACACTGACAGGAGAAGCCAAAAATCTTTTTGATAAACATATTATATTATACATGTAAAATATCAATGTTGACGAGAGCAAGACGACGTTACGCACACCCACCATCCCCGGACTCGTCGCTCAGCTCCGCCTCGCCGTCACCGGAACCCAACCACGAAGAACTTCCGGTGACAGTAGTTGCGTCGAGCTCGAGCGACGAAATTTCTCCCCACCGACGTCGCCGCCACCTGTACGTCGGCCGAGGAGAGGCCGGCCACCGACGGGCTTGGGAGCCAGGGGTCAACAGACCCCGGGACGGGTCCCCGCTACCGGTGGTTGTGCGCGGCGCATGAAATGGACTCAAACAATAAATGAGAACGTCATGCGCGCGTACTACGGTGCTACGGAGGGAGGAACTAACCTCACTGCGTACCGTGAAAGGATGCTGTCGATGTTTCAGGTACTCGAACCATCCGTCAACGTCTCGGCTCAACGACTCTCGGATCAGGTGCGGGTCATCCAACGCAATCGTAGATTGGACGAGGCTGCACTTGATCGGCTACGCTCAGAAGCACTGCGCAACCGTGTCGTCCCCGCCCCACCACAAGAGGTGGCACAAACACCTACAGTGTCACAAAATGTGACACCGACCACTCCTGCCGCTGGAGTGGAGGACGACAGGGTTGAACAAGTAAGTACTCAGTGCAATGAACGACTGAGGAGTGCTTTGGAGGATGCGATTCGTGAGTATAGATTTGCTCCTTTAAAACCAAAACTGCCACGTTTGCCCATGTGTGGAAAAAATAGGGCGCTGGTAAGCGCTCTGGATTCGCTACTTAAAACATATTTTGAAAGTAGCGAAAACCTCTATGATACACACTCGATCCTGTACTGTGGGGCGGTAGCAGCTTGTCGAGTGGCTAACGTCAGATTCTCGAATCTTGACGCAGCAGTCCGACCAAAACCAGCAGTACCAGCCTGGCAGTGCAGGATTGAGCGTCGTATCAGTGAGGCCAGGGTGCTTATCGGCAAACTATCCTGCTTCAGGGAGGGCAATACTCGTCCTAGAGTGATGCGCTTTGTAAGACGTGCATTTGTGGGGACTGAAACCAGTCCTCATGAATACATGTCGCGTGTTACAGAGCGCATCGACTTCCTGAAGCAGAAAGTCTACGCATGGGCAAATCGTATCAGGCGGTACAAAAAACGAGTTGAGCGATATACTCAGAATCGCATGTTCCAAAGAGATCAGAGATGGGTATATAGAAATTGGGAACGATCCAACCAAGATGTGACTGATGGGCGGCGACCGGATGATGAAGCCACTAACACATTTTGGCGCAACATCTGGTCGGTGCCTGTTAGCCACACAGAGGATGACTGGATTTGTGATGTTGAGCGAGGGTGTGAAACTGTGCCAGAGATGGAGGAGGTGATAATCACCTCCTCTGATGTGAGCAGTGCAGCCTGTTCGGTCCCAAATTGGAAATCACCGGGGCCAGACGGGCTGCACAACTTCTGGCTCAAATGGTTCACCAGTTCACACGCTCGCTTAGCATCACAGTTCCAGGCAGCTTTAGAAGCTGGATCGTTGCCCCAATTTCTAACAACAGGCGTTACCCATCTGCTCCATAAATCAGGTAGTTCCACTGAACCCAAAAATTATAGACCAATTACATGTTTACCAACGGTCTATAAACTTCTTACATCTATTTTGAGAACAAAAATAACAAAACATATTGAAAAACATTCCATTATGTCTGTATCTCAAAATGGATGTAGGAAGGGGTCTCGTGGAACTAAGGAGCTACTCCTCATTGATATGGTTGTAAGCCAACAGGTTCGTCGGTCCCGAAAGAATTTGTCTACATGCTGGATAGATTATAAAAAGGCATATGACTCTGTGCCACATACATGGCTCATGAGGGTGCTGGAGTTGTATAAGATAGATGCAACTCTACGCGCCTTCTTGCAGTCATGTATGAGGCAATGGAGTACTGTGCTTTGCTATCCGGGATGTAGACAAATCCAAGGGAGTGAAGAACCTGTAAGGATAGTGCGAGGAATATTCCAGGGTGACAGTCTGAGCCCACTATGGTTCTGCTTGGCCTTGAATCCTCTCAGTACTTTATTGGAGGCTTCAGGGCTAGGCTATCCTTTGCGAAGAAGGGGTCTAGTCATATCCCACTTGCTTTACATGGATGACCTCAAGTTGTTTGCTCCAAATAATAAACAACTGATGGAACTACTGAAAATAACTGAAAAATTTAGTAGTTCCATCAGAATGGAATTTGGAGTAGATAAATGTGCTGTCATGCATGTGAAGCGAGGAGGGATTGTGGAATCTGAGGGTCTAGAACTCTCAGATTTCACAAAACTAAGAACGCTCTCCGCAAATGATACTTACAAGTACCTGGGTATGTCAGAGGGATTAGGCATTAATGGACCGGACATGAAACAATCGTTAAGGGAACGCTTCTTTGGCCGCCTGAATAAAGTGCTGAAAAGTTCATTATCAGGCGGAAACAAGGTGCGAGCCTATAACGGTTGGGTCATGCCGGTCCTGATGTATTCTTTTGGTATACTCAAGTGGACTCAGACTGAACTTGACGCCCTGGATAGGCGAGTCCGAACACTGCTGACTGCAAATCGTATGCATCACCCTCGTTCATCGATCATGAGGTTGTACATCCCGCGGAAGTGTGGGGGTCGAGGCTTATTAAATGCTAAGACCCTTCATAACCGTGAGGTGTGCAACCTCAGGGAATATTTCCTGAAAGTAAACGAGGGTATGCATCGAGAAGTAGCAGCAGTGGACAATGGATTCACTCCACTATCTTTAGCAAAAGAGAACTGGCGCAAACCTGTGGTATTAAGCGTCAATGACCGCAAGGAGGTATGGCATAGCAAGGAGCTCCACGGACGCTTCTTCCGGGCCCTTCATGGACCCAGTGTAGATTTTCTGGCGTCCGTATCTTGGCTACGATTCAGTAATCTCTTTGGTGAAACTGAAGGATTTGTCTGTGCAATTATGGACGAAGTTATCCTTACGAATAACTACCGGAAATATATTATTAAGGATGGGACCGTTGACATATGTCGGGCATGTCATAGTCCTGGTGAATCCATAAGACATATAATTTCTGGTTGTGGTCGTTTGGCTAATGGTGAATATTTGCATAGACATAATCAGGTGGCCAAGATTATCCACCAGCAACTTGCTTTGCACTATCAACTTGTTGAGTTTGAGGTTCCATACTACAAGTATGTGCCCGATCCAGTTCTCGAAAACGGCCATATCACGTTGTACTGGGATCGATCTATCATCACTGACAGGACTATTGTAGCCAATAAACCTGATATAGTGGTGATAGATCGGCAAGCGCGCCGCGCGATGATAGTCGATATCACCATTCCTCATGACGAGAACCTCGTGAAAGCTGAAAAAGATAAACAAATAAAATATCTTGACTTGGCTCACGAGGTTGTCGACATGTGGAGTGTGGATTCGGCTATCATTGTGCCGATAGTCGTGTCGGCCAACGGATTAATACCCAACAGCCTCGACAATCACCTTAGGAGGCTGGGGTTGGGCGGATGGATCAAGGGCCTGATGCAGAAGGCAGTACTCCTCGAAACGGCACGTATTGTGAGGAGGTTTCTGTCTCTGGAGCCCTAACCACCGGTAGCTTGGACCATGTTCCCGCTACTGGTCGGCTCCTATTTTTATATTTTTAAATATTATTTTATATTGTGTGTTTTAAATATTATTTAAAAATGTAAATTTAGAGAATTTTAAATAAATATAGAGATAAATTAAATTTTCCCAGCACACGCTACTTCTGATGAACAAGCGAGAAATAGATGCACAACGCACTAAGTGAAGTGTACGTCCTCATTATACAGTGAAAATTAATTCTCAATATGCTCTCATTAGGCACACAGCATTCGCCAAAATATTATTTAGTAGCAGCTCCAGGCAGCCTTGTTTAGTTTATTATTGCACCATGTGTCCCGAAATAGAAAAGTTCGGGGAAAGAGAAAATTGTACCAGTTTTGAATCTTATGATCTAGAAAAAAGAAGGACTTATAAATAGAATTTTCACCAACGAACTTAAACCATTTTGTGTTTTGTCCACTTCCAAGATACTTCATTTGTTTGACATTTAAAGTACGTTACTTAAATCCTCGAATAAGAGTAAGTTACATAATATTCGAAATAATACGCCTGACTAAACAATGTAGCAAGGAAAACATTTTTAACAAAACTGGTAATGGACAAGCCATAAACCTACCAACTTTTGAACACTAATACCATAATTAAAATCTGGCCCTCGCTATAGATTATGCAAAATAACGTCGGCGACACGCTACAGTAATTAAAACAAGCGTAAGTGTCATTTTACAATAAAAAAAAAACATATTTTATTATCTGATAGACGGATTAAATATTTTAATGATTGTCAGCCTATTATCACAAATAAAACGTCAAACGTTCAGTATGGTTGCCTCCTAACAATGCTTTAATCCATCAGCTAAGATTAAACCGTGGTTTAATTGTTTGCTAACACATTCCCTACTCTAATTAATTTAGTTTAATTATATGATTTAACGAGGCAAACTTATCGTCTTGTGCTCCCATCGAACAAATACGTGTTCTAAGAAAATGTATTAAAGTGAACTTTTGTTTGACAACTCTATAATTCGTGGAATTATGTGATAGTAAGTTGTAAATACGAGTAATTTATAATATTATAATTACAGTCTGTGCGTATGTCAGTAACATGAAGATTAAATAATGTGCGAATATAATAAAGCATTTTGTGTTGTATGAATTAATAAATACTAATTTCTGCCAGCGGCTTCGACCGCACTTCCGTGGGATAAAAAGTATTTTAACACCCAAGGCAACTCATACCCTGTCTGTAACCAAGTTTTAGCGTGATTGACTAACAAACAGAAACAAATGCTAATGATAGAGATATTTAACAGGAATAAAATTTTTACATTATTGGAAACTACAAAGTCGAAAAATACTCTATAGCTATCTCTTTCTTTACGTATAGCACAATAATTAACAAAAAACAATAAACCAAAAAAAATCAAACACATTATTTCTTTCGAAAGTTAACAGTTGTTGCTAATGTTTTGATTCTTAATAAAAATTGAAAAATAATTCCATTTAATGTTCAGTAATTATATTAATTAACATAAAATTTACAACTTTTATTAAAACATAGCAAAACATTTGGACATTTCGCTTTCAGAAATATTAATTAAAATTATATTAGAGCTGGACTTGTAATCTGAAAGACGAGGGAGAGGGAGTGTGAAAGAGAATATTTAATACACAAAAATGTATTAAGTTATTAATAAACTGAAGTTTAAACTAACTTAAGTTATTAAGTAGACTGCCTTGTTGGTCGAGTGGTTGCAAGTGTGACTGCCGGACAAGGGGTCTCGGGTTAAATTCCCGGTCATTAGACATATTATTGTTGGGCTTTTTTCGGTATTTCGAAAAAAAATATCCACAAATTGTTTTTTGAATCTGGTAGTCATGTGTATGTGAATTTTACCGGATACATTTCGGAGAGTGTGCGGAGGAACTGCACAACTTGATTCCTCCTAGTCCTTTCCATCATCGAACCACAAGACAATCGGCGAGGCGTCACCGTTTCATGGTGGATATCCCACCCACTCGCACGAAGCGCTTCGCTTCAAGCTTCCTTGTGCGAACTGCTAGGGAGTGGAACTCCTTGCCGGAGTCTATGTTTCCTGATGGGTATAACCTGGGTGTCTTCAAAGCCCGAGTTGCTTTTGGACAGAAATGTATGCGTATACACGCACCCGACACAGGAGAAAATTCTAAAGTGGGTGGACGAAAAAAAGATTGCAAACATAATCGCAAACTATGTGTTATAGGAAATATTGAAATTCTATACATTCCTTTATTACCGATTCACAAACAAGTACAATAAACTATATCGGAATCTACTCATACTTTACAAATACCAATAAAAAGTTAAACCCTATCTTTACCATTAATCCTTTACTAAAACAAACACACTGACAAGACGCGGCCATCTTAAACCTGTACACGAACGATAAACACAAACACACTTGCACATATACCTCTCCTATTGTAAATAACCCTGTTCTAGCCGTGTTAACCAACTTAAGCCAGAATACACGACCGTGTATAACAAACACACAAACCACAGGCAAGGCGCGAGCCGTCAATGTGTACCTGGCTCATAATTTGCATGGTTAGACTCCAATGCTGCCGCGAGTCAAAGACGTTTCAACTAGTACCTACGTCCTATACTTGTGTGTGGTCTAAGTTAGAGGAGATATGCGATCTTGAATTATACAACGTGTAACCAAAAGGGGGTATACATTTCAAGTGCACGGTTTCTAGATAACATAACGAACGATACGGAAAGGGTTTTTTAAACTCATGTTGTCGTTGTTATGATGTTATGTATTTTTCAAATCGCGCCGGTGCGCGATTCAAAATTAGCTAGACAGGTACTAGGCGATCAGATTGACATAAGAAATGTTTCGTAATATCAGCGAGTGATCCTTGTAGTGTTGTGACACACGTTTGTATGATTTGAAATCAAGAACTATGCGATACCATGTATTTGGTACTAATTTTTTTAAACGTATTTTAAGCTGAAAGTTTTTGTAGAGATTCTATTCAACCTGTATTCATCAGGGCTTCTTGAAGTATATGGGTATTTTGTTCAAAATTGTATAAGTTTTACACCCTGTATAAGTTTTTAAACTGACATGGTCACTAATACTATCATTAGCACTTGAGACGGGATATTTACCATGTTTATTCATGTCTATGAGTTTGCAGTGATTTGCAGATGATGATTGCAGTGATTACAATAATTCAGTCCAATAATTAAGTTTGCTGAGCTGTTTCAAGATCTACATACTCTAAATATTTTTAAATTCAAGAACAAATAAGTATTTATATGAGCTGTTTACAGCTAGTAAGTAGCGATGTTTTATGCGTTTGGCCACCAATCCACTTTCTACTTCTATGTTACGTTTAAATTAGGTACAATGTCTTGAATGATTGAATTTAGTTTAGTTAACAGGCTTGGCCTCTGACAAAATTGTTGACTTGCATTCCTAGTCATAATATTTTAATTTATATAATTTTAACGTTACGTAAACATGTTACATCGTTCCAAAACAATAAAACGTAATATATTTATTATTCAAATCATCTAATATTTGGTTGGTTGCACAAAATTAATAATTCTAACATTTGCATTACCAAAGCTGATGCCGCGCTCTAATATCACATGTCAAGTTGCATGAAAATTTAATTTAAATTATTGTACCAATACGCGGGACGGTAGACCTTGTTTAATTCAATATTCATATTATTCCAAATGAAAACAGAAAACAATTTAGTTTTAGAAAATTTATTGTATCAGTTATGTAATACGACATAACAACTAAGAACGAAGAAGAATGCTCTAAGTTAACTAAAAAATGTACTGAGAAAATCACTACTTGTTTCGAGTCACAGAGGGACGCAGCGACGTCGCACAGCATAATGGCTGTAGGCTGCTCATGAGGAAAAGTCCCTCTCGTAAATGACTAGAAATTAGCAGTGCTTCACTCAGTATATTTGTGTGATGAAAGTGTTAATTTTTTTGTTAGTTTAGTATGTCTCACCGTAGTTATTATAAAAAATTAAGAATGCTTTGATCAAATTTACAAGTTAGAGCCTAGGTAAGATAAAAAATGATTGTGTTTTTCGATTTTCTCAAGGAATTAAAAGTAAAAAGTCAACCCTTAATATACGAAAAGTGAGTTGAATATTCGTTTAATACACCATACAGCTTATGAAGGAAACTGTCTTACTACGCATTGTCTTAGTAGAAAAATTTTAACACCTTTAGTCTACAGTTGTTTTATTATAACTTTCGTGAGACATACATAATTAATTATTATTTTATTGACTTACTCTCGTAACTGACTACTACTAGTTTTAAGTCATGCTAGAGGCCCATATTTATCAGCACCATTCCGCGACACACGACAGCAACAGTCACGCTGCTACCGACTTCTTTGTCAAACAGTTAATAGGCGGTTAGTGAAGTTTATCTCATGATAAAGTAACACACTGTTACAAAGAGTACACAATGTTATGTAACATACAACCTAACCCGCTACCTCTTCTACCTCGAACCACCGCCCACATACTACTCGAAACACAATGCACGGTCGCCTTGTACCGCAAAGGATCGTAGCCACTCGTTACCAAGTTTTTATTCATCCATTTGAGCATGTCTCCGAGCCACACTCACTTGCCTGGCTCCTCATTATGATCCTCGCGACAAGGAGTAGCTACAGACTATTAGAGTGTGGAGTAACTTTGGTGGGATATTGTTGTTTGATTTTTATTTATGCGGTACTTTGTTTTAGCTACAAATGTTAGTTGGAAGTTTGGTAATGTGAATGTTGTATGTGTGCACTTGGGATGTTTTTTTTTTATAATTGATCATTCAGTGTTTGGTCACGAATTTACATGTGTCCGATGATGAGGCTGACGATGTAGGATGCCTGAAAATAATTAATATATACAAACATAGCAGAAGGAGTAGGCACGGACAATGTAATGCCAATAGCTACAAATCTGACATAGCTCTATTGCTTCATCAACAGTCATCAATCTTTACATGCATGCTCGTCGGTTAAAGGTAATTTTAATCTGGCCCTTCTTAATATAATTACTTGGGAATTGAAGACACCCAGGTTATTAGTGACTAAGTTGAAAGTTTACAATACGAACGTTCTAAAGCTAAAAAGGTCAAATCATTGCATTGAATCATTCAAACCACGAACCCTCAAAACTCTTTTGAAACGACAAAATACGTGATAATGATTATTAACACATAACTTTGCAACAACATCATTCCTATTTTGTCTACATTATTCAACTTTAATATTTCAAAGAAAGAAAATTTTAATTAACTTTTGCTTACAAGTACTTTTAATTAGAATACTTCCCGGAATCATCTGCGTAGGTAGCTCGTTTAATTTGTCTCATTTTCTATAATTATGATTTTCAAAGCAAAAACTTTTGTAACGTACATAAACTAAACTTGTTTATATTTACATTAAAAGTTAATTTAAATAATATTTTATGTTGGTATTTTGTATGAAAATATTCCGGAGAAAAACAATGTTTACATTTACAAAGATTATGTCTTTTGTGCCCAAGCGGAAGACAGAGGTGCAATGTGTAGTTACATTACTTAATGTCACTGTACCATGTATACCCACTTTTCACCAATTGTGTTATAAGTCTCATGTTATAGGGTGAGCCTATTGCCAAACACTGACCACAGTTTCAGACTCCGTGCTACTAACTGAAGAAATTTTCGATAATCGAAAAAAACTCAGTACTTAAGAGAGTGTCAAAAATCAGTATTTTAACAATCTCTCAGGTAATAGTTTACCTTATCATCCACTATTACAGCGGAATTTCCAACAAATCTTGGGAAAAAAGGGTTAATTCTTTCTTAATCTCTTTTCAAAGCCACGCATGTAATAATATTAAGTCCATCCCACAATCTCTCACAAAAATATTTCAACCACATACCACAAATCCGCGAGCGAACAAAAACTAGCAGATAATAAATAAAGTAAAACGCTTGAATGCTCTTAAGCATCCATTTTCTCTCATCTATCTAAACAATGCTTCAGAAAATGCTTAAAGGCAACGTTCTATAGAATATTCTGGCATTTTTAACGAGCGCAAATATTGTAGCAACGACGTCGTTCCCATTGGGGCTTCCTTTATAATTTGCGTGGCTTGGAATTAATGCTGTTGGAGGTTACATAGTGTTCGATTTTGAAGAACGGTGACATTTTATTTGTTGGTTTTGAGATTTATATTGCTTTTTATGTTATACCTACATATACTTAGGCTTTGATATTTTCATTTCTAAGTTAAATAAAAACTGTATAACAAAAACTGTATGACAATGGCTGTTGCATACTGCGTTTGCTCTCTTAATTTTCAAAGTACAATATAGGCAGACAGAACCGAGTAATAGCTAAATGACTTAGCCATAAATTCAAGATTAAAGATTATTATCAACGAGAATCTGTACTAAAAAGTGACTAAACTAATACTCAAACCACAAAACCCTTAAGCAGACACACCTCAAACGGTCTCCAACATCAACACAGCTTGCAGCGCTCAAGAGAATGCCTCTTTTATATTTCAGACGTAACGTCAAGCAGCGAATATTCGTCGAGTAATGTGGATCCCTTGGAAATGAACGCAGGACATCTGAGAAACACACAGCCAACCCAGATGAGAAGCTTTGTGAGAAGAAAGATGCCTTTTGTTCGTTACCCTAGATTCGAAGCTGAAGGGCTTTTCAAAAAGAAATGTGGTCGCGTTCTTTTTGAGGCAGTTACTACACTTTAATTGAAAGGTGGTGTGTGGTTTTTGGGTTCGTTTTGTAGGTTATTGTAATGAGGAATTGTGTGTATGTCAAGTTGGTTGTAGATTGTTTGTGTTAATAAACAAAAGTAGTATAACATAAAAATATTGTTTTTATAATAAATGGTTTTTTAAATGTTATGTTGTATGGTAGACAATTAAAAGTGTGTACCAAATATCAGATCGATTGGACGTCAGGAAAGGGGTTAAATTCCAATTACTAAATTTGAACCAAACAAACAGGTCAAACTATTGGTACTTGTGGACGAAGTGCAAGTGTTTTATACAAAATATAGAAGTCCCCACGTACAATAAATCTTTAAGTTTTGAATACTTGAAGTCCTGTAGCAATATCGCCAAAAAAACTACAATTCTTAATTCGACGTTACAAAACACAACAAACTCCTGACACAAAAAGACAAGCAAAAAATGTATAACAAGACAAAACAAGCTCAATCTTAACGAACTCACTGTACCTATTCTCAGTACTCGGCACTATTTTTTGTAATTAGTTAAACAATGCCCCAGTCCGTATGTCTCACTGGCGGTGTCCCAAGTCGCGGAGTTTGCTTTAATATAATTAGCTGCTCAACCAAGTCGGAAAGTCAGTAAATTATGTATGCGTTCAATTATATAGACTCTCCACAGGGACTAGGGACTGGTACTGTCCATAATCTTACACTGTCTGCATAGTTTAAAAAGATCTCGGTGAAATAAATGGTGAAAGAATAATTTGGAAAGGTGATATTGGGGCTATTTTAGATCTTGGTTATTGATTTATTGTAATGTTAATGTTAATAGTTAGTATTATCTGTTCTGTGTGTTTTAGGGTTACACTGGAAGAATGTACCTAAAACTGTTGAAGGTAAATCGTCCGACTCGCTTGTCACCCGTGACCGGGGTTAGAGCTTTTCTACCAGAGATGTGCTGTCCTACGTTGCTGTGAATGCGTTTGACTTCCACCAATCATATTGATTGCTACATATGGCTTAGCACTTGTAAAAACGGGTTCAACTAAGATATGTTTTTTAAATGGAAAGATGCGTTCTATGAATGCGTATGCATAATGTGCATAGCTACATGGCACATCTCTGGTGGAAAATCACACTCATAATTAATGTATTAATTACTGTCGACATAACTTTCTCTTTCTTTCAACGGAATGGAAATTGAATCCTTATTATTCAAAACGAATAACTAAGAATAGATACCCCAGACGTTTTGAAACAAACACAATTTCACGAAAACTTTTCTCAAGTTATTTTCCACTGTCTAAAACAAGTATATTGAGCAGAGTACCTTTCGATACAGTCAACAATATTGCAGACGCGAGTCACAACAATCCCTTCAGGACCCTCTCTGAGTAACCGACAATAAAGTATCATTCCCCCTTCACCACGGGGTGTGAGCAGATGAGAAGGGTACCACATAATAATTTCGACAAGTTTCATATTACGATAGAAGTCTATTTCGGTATATTCGTCTGCTTTTGTCCCGATAAAGTGATGTATTTCATCATTCTGATATTCTTTGCTATTGCTACAATCATCGTAAAAAGGTCTCGGGGTATTGGTATCGATTGTGTTTTGTGAATAAGTACTTACTTAAATATATTTGATTTTTTTTTTCTATTCTAGATAGAGTTTCGTTTTGGTAAATTGCAAAAAATGATGAAAGAAGTAGTTACGATATTGAGTACTTACTACGTTTAGGTACGAATTTAATAAAGTTTTTTTTTATTTATTGAATTTCTTCATTGTCGCCATAGTATCAACCACAAGATGTATATAATGGTGTTCTAAGTAAAGTGGTGGATGATATATGACAATATAAATGGTGTTCTGATCTTTGATTATTGACTGCTGTTGGTTCTTAATAAATAAATGATGAATTATAATATAACTTAGTACCTAATAAAATATAGTTAAATAAAAAACCACCTTGTTTATTAATATTTAAAGTTCACAATGAAAACATCACAATACTGAGATATTGTAACCGTCTTACATCTGGTCGAGAAACATTGCCATGGCTGGAAGAATAATGGCCATGTTCCTTTTTTTCTTTTTTTCTCGTCAGCCAGCTCTACGCCTTACTAGGGAACATTCAAAGATGTCTAGAGTGTACAACGGGTGCTTGTTACACCGAAATGTGTTTGTGTAGTCTGTGGCTTCTATTTTGATTTCATTTTAGTGAGCAATTTTCTCATTCTCGCTTACATAATTGTTATGGCAAGATTAATGTGTGAAAAGCAATAACTTTATCAAGCAAAATACTTTTACCGAAAAATAATTTAGTTTCTTAGGCAGTTGTCCCACCAACGGCGAGTGAACGACTAACTATCGGCTATTTTCTCGCTCAAGAAACGTACAATAGATATACTTTCCGTGTAAACAAAAGAGATGCATATACAAATAGTTGATCGCTGACTGTTCACACTGCCGGCGAGTGCTCGCTTCACTAGTTTGTCGCTGAGCGACAAGAGCTATGAAAGATAACACTCGCTCGGAAACACTCGCCAAGCGATTAAAACAAACGCCGAGCGAGCAACCAGTGGTCATTTCTCTACAGTGCGTATCGTAGTGCGAGTAATCGCCCGCCTCACTCGCACACTCGCTTATAGCCGAGCTACACAAATATCAGAACTACACACTCGCTCGCCACGTCTCGCTTAACTCGTTGCTAGTTCTAGCTCTACTCGTTACTCGTTCATCGTTGCCAGTGGGACAACTGCCTTAAGTCGAGATAGAAACCAAACGTCATCCTATTTCAATTATAAAAAACAACAACACTAAAAATACTTACTGTACTTTGACTATGACTAAGAAATTGTATTTAGAATTTAATAATGATAAACAAAACATGATTCTTGGTAATACTACTTAGTAGAAATCCGTGTCTGATGAATGAATCAACGTCTGACACGTCTGACTCCCGTCCTAAATTCGCAAGACATTTCGCAGAAACAAGTTCGCTCCGGTGTAATCGAAAGCCACGTCAAGACGAACCCGATGCAAAGTTGTATTGTAAAGCAAAATGGAATTGTTGGAGGTTTGCGTACATATTTTCCAATTTTATCATTCTCACTTCCAAAGGTTACTGTGGAATTCATTTTACTTTGTCGTGCGTCTTGTTTGGTGAAAATTGGAAAAATTGCGATCTCGCTTTGGCTGGGTGCTAGGGGGAGATATTGGATGAATTATCTAGCCCGATATCTTACTTCCCGTGGGTCGAATGATAGTGAGTTTTATTTACAAAGGTATGTGGATAGAATGTTTAGACGTAGCTTGAGAGATCAATCGTAGTATTGAGACTTTTTCAATAGAAACTGCGAACTAATAATTGCTAATTTTATTATGGTTCTGATACACTAAGCTCTACTATCAGTTCTCTAACGGCTATATTTTACTTTGGAAGAGTAGAGATGGTGACAAATGTAGTGGATTCTGTAGTCTCCAGTCATTATCATCATCACATCAACAGCCTATAAGTGGTCACTGCTGACCAAAGACCTCTTCTCCCACAGAGAAGGTTTGAGCATTAATCGCCACGCTTGCTCAATACGGGTTGGCGATTTCACACTCCAGACCACCACATTATGAGATCTAGGGGTGACTCCAGTCACTACGTACTTCTTTTCTTCATATTGAATTGCCACCACAACATTATTTAAACCACAAAAAAGCAAAGAAGAATGAAAAGATGGTAACAACCGAATAACTCATTGTTAACAAGGGTTTCCATTCAATAACACTCTCGGGACAAAGTTACTTGTAGAAATTAGTTCTTTTTTTTCAATTAAATGCTCATTCACAGTCGTGCAAGCCATTCGTTGTAATTGAACAGGCTCGCTTCGGTTGTCGATAGTGTAAATGCTTAATTAACTTGCCAATTGGAAACTGTAGTAGGTTTTATTTGGACTTACAGTGTAACTGGCTTGTGGGGGTGTTTGGATAAGGTTTTTAGTGGGGATGTCTTGTTATAAAACATTTACGTGAGTAAGCCGATAACATAATAATTATCTCACGATAATTAACAATAATCAACAGCCTCGACAACCACCTTAGGAGGCTGGGGTTGGGCGGATGGATCAAGGGCCTGATGCAGAAGGCAGTACTCCTCGAAAAGGCACGTATTGTGAGGAGGTTTCTGTCTCTGGAGCCCTAACCACCGGTAGCTTGGACCATGCTCCCGCTACTGGTCGGCTCCTATTTTTATATTTTTAAATGTTATTTTGTTTTTTATTTTTATAAATAATGTTTAAAAATATAATTTTAGAGTGTTTTAAAAAAATATATGGAAATAATCTCACGAAAGTTTTAATAAAATTATGTTTTAATGTGATTTATAATATGGCTTAAAATCTAATGTTCACTATTGTTATCGGGATACTGGTTATTTACATTTTTAGTCCTTGAAATAGAAGACAAGACATTGCACACAGTAGAAGATGCTTCTAGATATAAACATATAATGGACACAATTGAAATTAAACGAATTGACTTCAACTTTTAACTATGTGCCATAACCGGGAATTTCTAAATCCAACCAAATCACATCAACAGCCTATTGACCAAAGCCTCTTCTCGCATGAAGAAGGTTTTAGTATTAATCTCAATGTAATCCAACCAAATAACAAGCATATAACTTAAAATCTATATTTAGAAACACACTCAATAAAGCAATGTCTTCACAAAACAATATCACAGCCTCATATCAAAATCCAACGTCACGAAACAAAACTAACCCAAGCACATACCAAGAAAATCCATTACCTATCAGTAGAAACGCCAAACTAGAGAGGGAAATGCTTTATTCTCCTAAAATTGACGTGCAGGCACGTCGGGCCGATCAATTTGTTGGCTATAACTTGGACCAGACTATCTCCCTGAGGTGTATTTTAACACTACATAGATAGGGTAAAGTTTATGAACATAGGTACTACGTGAGCACCGAGTACTTGCATGGATGTGAAGGGTGCGTCTAAACTGTTTTGTTTTTTGATGCGACTTGACTGTGATATGTTTTTATTTGTAGACTGGAAAATGTAAGGATTTAAAATGTTGGCAAAAGTTTGGTATTTGATTTGCTATTGTAAGTTGTGTGGGAAAAATTCAGATTAAAATTTCTTAATTTCTGTATCTTAAATATCGTTCCTTAGATCAATACATAAACATCTAGTCAAATGTAAATCAATCGTCAGTAATTGCATTTCCGCTGATAACGTAAATATGCATTTGCAATTAGTATGTGCATCGTCATGCCTTTTATCTCCGACTGAGTAGGCAGAGGTACATATTACGGTATGTATGCCACTGTACAATGTTCACCCACTTTTTACATCCACTGATTAACATACTGCCCATATTCGTATCCAACCACTGCACTGCGGGCTACTGGTAAGACAAACTGTATATAAATGCCAATTTCTATCACAACTAAACTAAAATTTCAAATCGCAAGGTGTCAATTAATTAATGTCGATACTAACACGCAACCAATGTGAACGCAGCCTTACACCTAGTTCTCATGCAGGTGTGTGAGACGCAGTGTTTCAAAATTAGTTAGGAGGCCACTTGGATAGACGTTTGACTATTAAGATCTAGGGGTGATATTTACTTATGTATGTATATTGCCTTCTGAGGATACTACCTACCTACCTACACTATAAACAAGAGAATATGCATATCGTATTTTGTATGTTCTAAGTGTTACGAGTGTTTTAGTATTATAGAATTGGTGTTACAACTTACGTACTACACACAACTTAAGGAGTCGATCTCTCGATCGGGTGAGTACCACTCTTTTAAGAATACCATCATGAACTGAGTTCATCTGTGATCATGGCGCTTGCAACAGTGCCAAAATATCGGAAACTCACAAAAACTAATAAACATGGTAAATATCCCGTTTTAAGTTCTAATGATGTTAATAGTGACCATGTCGGGTTAAAAACTTATATTAGTCATCTAACCTATTGTCATTGAAGAGATCTCTCAAACAGTTTCACCCATAAAACCGATACATAAGTTACAAACAAACACATACCTCAATTTGGTAACTATGTATTGTATTGTATACCCAACAATCCTACAAACCGAAATTCCAGAACATTTTCCGGAGTAACGAACACGGAATTCAAATTAATTCGACGGTACCTCTCGTAAGTGAGTTATTAAACTAAGTCTGCGATATATCCTAATGAAGTACAGTCGGTGACATTGTGCACAAGTTCGGCAGATGTCTTGGACGGCCGGCTCGGTACAAGTTTGTACCTAGGAGTCTACTTCTCAGCGTCTCTGATGGTATTTTAGCCGGGGAGCTGGAGCTACAGAGTAATATTTATTTTTTATTTTAATCGGACTTTTGCTCTTTTTACTTAAGTATGTTCACAGTGTAAATTCTTTAGCAGTGAATGGAAATAAAAATTGAACTACATTTTTTTACTTATAATTAAAAATGTTTACGCTAACGTTTAGCGGTGTTCATGTTCATGTTTCGTTCAGTTATTATAAGACGAGAAGAGAAAACACATTTTTAATATTATTTTATTTGAGAGCGTGAACAACTTCCAATCATAAAGATATTAATATAAGCACGACACCACTACGGCTGTCACACGCTTTTGATGTAAGTAACATGCTTCTCTTTTCTGTCCCTATCTTTTACGAGTTAACTAAACCGAGCTTTAAAAGTATTTTTATTTCTAAGCATTTCCATAATAAATAAGATATTCAACTTAATCAAATTCCCAGCTCCTGGCCTAACCCTCAAAACGCGAAAGTGCGACGGTCGCCGCCAGTTGTATTATGCACACGACGAACACTCCGAGCCTCTGGCGATAAACTGTTCGACACGTCCCGCTGTTAGTTGCGATTGGATATTGGTTTTAGCTAAGAATATTATGTCTTAACTAATGTACCATATGTAGAGAATTATAGGCGTGAATCTTACTGGTAATTTACTAGGAATTTAGTAAGTTAGCCCTCGAATTTTAACCTCATTTTGTTAGGTACTTATATTGATAAAAGATTTTTTAAATTACCTATTTTGGGAAAACCTTCAAAAGGCACCTAGCTTTTTGGGGAGAAAAACTAGGGAGAGTGTGATTTTTACCTCACTAAAACTTCCCCGGTGGCCAACATACATCTAAAGGAGGCACTGAGTCCTCTTAGTAGACCAACCCTGGAGACCTCTTGTGCAACGCCTGTTATGGCACTTCCCTGATTTTTCATAATACTCAACATTTTTGACAAACCTAAAAAGTTAATAGTAAAAAGATACTAACGTAAAAAGATACATACGAACTTTTGGTATATTGAAACTACCTATAGAAATCATTCGCGCCTTCAATGAATTACTTTTCACTTGTTCCACAAAGTAAATATAGCGACTCTTATAAGCCCCAACATAAAAGGAAAGTCTATAAATACATGAAACAATTAAAAAATCAAATACTTTCTGTATTCATAGTCGAGGTCAGATATCCAATCATTGAATGACACAATAGACCTTGAACTCTATTCACCTATTGTTATAGTTCATATTGAAACGCTGTGCAGCAGTATGATAAATATTAAGCTGTCTATAGTCCATCCAATATGTACGAATGGGGCACAGTGACAAGTTTCCACTTGTTTGCACTATCCAGAATTGGGTGTAACGAGTGTCCACGGTTTGTGAGTGACACGAGATATTTTCTGGTTCTACTAAAGCTGCAATATATGTATGTATGTATGTATGTATGTATCTACATATATGAGTTGGGAATTGATTGCGCCACGTGGTTTTGCTTACACTAGTCTGTTTCCATTTTCTTTTTGTTGTTTGTAATTGGTTTGGTTGCTGACCATCCACATCCAGAAACTTCACGGCTTATACCTAAGTTCCCCACATACACAACGTTACGCCTTTTATTCCCAGAGGTGTACATTGCCGTATGCCACTGTACAGCGTACACCCATTTTTCACCATTATTATGTGTTATAAGTCCCATGTAATAGGGGGTGAGCCTATTGCCATATACTGAACAAAATTCTAGACTCCGTGCTACAACTGAGAAATTTTCGAAAAGCCGGAAATGGCCCAGAATTTCTTTACCCGACCCGAGCATCGAACTCAAGACCCCTTGCCCGGTAGTCGCTCTTCCTACCTCTTGACTAACGACGGAGTCCGACAGACAGTTATATAAGTAAAACATCATAACTTTACTTCAACCACATTCAATTGAAACCTTCAATTAGAGAACAACAAAGTCCTCGTCCCATCCCTATACAGCAGACAGACATTGGAATTGGAACACAGAGAGGCATTCAGTGAAAAATGTTTCATTTCACGAAATTTTCTAGCGACACGCACCTACTCTTTGGCGTGACAAATTCAATCAACACGGTGACAACACGGCTCGTATACGGAACGTCCCGCGGGCACGCGTTTCATTATACAACAATTTCATGCACACTGCTCGTATGAAATACGTTTTTAGAATGTGCTTGTGTTTAATGCAATTTTTGTAGGGTTTTTGTGTCTTATCGTACGTTTTGAGAGTTAAATGTCTTGGAAATTATGTTGTTATCGGGTTGGAAAATGAATGTGGGATTTAACTTAGCTTTTTGTAAATGAAAGAAAACCTCGCTTCGAGATTGCCTCGTTGGTCGAGTGGTCAGAAGTAGGACTGCCGGGCAAGGGGTTTCGGGTTAGATTCCCGGGTCGGACAAAGTAATATTGGGAATTTTTCGGTTTTTCGAAAATTTCACAGTAGGTGTACGGAGTCTGGAATTACATGCCAAGTACATGGCAAAAGGTTCACCATGAGCTATTGCTTTTCACTCTGCCAAACAATACATGAAAGTAAAATGCTTGTCAGTAAACCATTTTAACAGACACAGTGATGATATCAAATAATCAATTAATTATTAACACATTAAACTAGACTATGATCGGTAATCGAATATATGAAACCTACTTGTGTGGCCTCACCGGATTGTTAGTTATTGATATTATCTACCAAATATTTGATTACCGTTTCAAATTATTGCTGTACTATTTCTGTATGTGTGTGTGAGGTGAATATTTTTTAATAGACTACATAGTGACAGTCTTATGTCATTTGTTTTGTTCGAACTCGTAGGTGATGGAAGTCGGCGCTGGACCACACCTACCTATAAGCAACCTATTCACTCGAGACTTGACGAAAATCAGGTTGTATCGTTCTGGAAACACAGTAAGAAAACGTAACGATATCGATGTCATAACATCAACAGCATCAACTAAAGGCCTCTTCTCTCTCTTCTGTTTGAGTATTAATCACTTCGCCTACTCAAAGCGGGTTGGCGATTCCAAACTTACAATTAGAAATTATAAGTCCTGGTTTTCACACGGTGTTTTCCGTCACCGTTTGCCAGTAGTGCCTAAATAATCTTAGAAAGTACTACTTAAGGTTAAGGAACTTGATGTTGGCAGGTTTCGAATCCGTACTCTCATGCATGAGAAGCGTCTTAAATCTTCGGGCCACGACTGCCGATTACTTACATCCAATAACATATACTTTATAGACAGTCCTCCCAAACACATAATATATCGAATCCCACCTTAATCCTAACACAATACGGCCTCTCAATATCAACTCTTAACTATCAGTTTCCCAGAAAAAGGAACTTTTAACTACACAAGTTACACAACCTTTGTTTAAGTTACGCTAACGATTGAACTTAACTTACACTTAGATGTTTGTCCTGTCTTAAGTTACATTAATCACTTTTGCTGCGAGAAATCAGTTTTGAATAGTTATCTGATAGTTATAATCGACCTGTTCATAACTTTCGATTTCGATAGGGTAAACTATTAATGTGATACAATTTTGGTTTATTTAAAACTAGATTCGCGTATTCGTTGTAAAATATCCTATTACCTATTATGTTATTAATCCCACAGTTATTTATTTATTTATTTCAGGTTTCATAGTTTTACACCTCTGCTTACCCCTTTAACAGAAGATTGGTATACATAACCCTTATAAACTCATGCCTTTATCTGGGATTATAATTGTTACAACATAATACGATAAACAAAATTACTGCTGCAAACTGATAAACAAAAATGCAGCTACCTCGTCGGTCAAGTGCGACTGCCGGGTTCGAATCCCGATTTGGACAAAAGAATTACTGGGTTTTTTTTCAGTTTTTCGATACTTTATCAGTAGTATCACGGAGTCGGGAATTATGCCCAGTATTTTGCATAGGCTTACACCTATTACCTAAATGGGGCATATAACACAAATGGTAAAAAGTGGGTGTACAGTGGCATGGCATGCCGTAGTATACAGCTCTACCTACCCCTTCAGGGATAAACAAATTCAACGACAACGGTCAAATTTACCAGTTAGCAAGTCAACACACAACCCATAAATAAATTGCACGAAGCATTAAATTTGTGAACATTAATATTTCAAAACTCACACCACAGCTCATCTCGTACTCACACAAACACACACACAGACACACACATACATATACACACACAGAAACAGCCACAGATAACAAATACACCCCAATAAACACCACAAAATGGTGTCACAACGGAATATTAGCACACACGAACTAAATGCATAAATTAATTAAAACTTTGCTGTAAGTTTGTCCCAGCACTGTTACGTATTAGAGATACTACACAGTTTGTCTGCACACTTGCAGTGTGTGTGGGAGATACAATAGTGTACAAAGTCTTATATTTGAGCGTTTGTTTTCCATCCTTCTCCATAGAAATCTACACTTTGGAACGATCAAATAGCTTTCTTAGAGGACTGACCGACAGACAGACTTTTTTTTAATATTGTAAATATTACGATATTAACGCTTGCTTTGACGTTCAAAATAGACCGAGAAGGCATTCTCGGTCTATTTAAAATAAATAATTTTGACTTTTGTCTTTGAGTGCAATAAAAATGATCATTATTCAAGGTATGAAGCTTGTAAGTAAGGCTTTGATCAAATAATATGGTCAGTCACTTTCATTATACATAATATGTTCATATTTTTTGCGTCACATTTTTAAACCTTTTTTAATATTAATACTATCCAGCTCAAGAGATGGCCAAATGTAATTTAAAAAAAATATATAATTCCATTTTTAAACACCCGCAGCCATGTTCTCTACATTCAAATTTCGAATAAACTCGAACACCAACAGCTGTCGCCAACGATCATCAGAATTTATTTTTAAAGCAAAAGGCATCTAAAATGGCAGTAACCGATTAAAAAAAAAGGTTACATTTGTAGGCTATCGACGACATCCGTGGCGGTGATTACACGTCGCGTAATAGCGATAAATAATTATGCGACACGTGACGCGCACGTAATTGGACGCCGTACTGTGTAATGTGCGCTTTTAATAGGCACTCGTTGTGAGACAGACAGAATTGAAAACTGTGTTAATGAAGTGCCTACTGTCGCATCTGTCATATCTCTACATCTGTCAAAGAATGTTGAGGGAAGCAAAAGCAGGATTTCTATTTGATTCACGTTCTGCTTTTGTAACTTTTAATTACTTTTTACTTAACCTTGGCCTGTCAGCGCCGTTCACCCTTGTTACCGGCTTAATTTCGGGCCGTGGGCTGAGGATATTCTTGTAGAGCTCGTGCCACGAAAAAACGTCAAAAAATAAATATAAGTACAATGGAAAGGATTTTTCTAAAATTGGAAAACCCTTCGTCACTCAACAGTGAGTGGCAGTGGGCACGCAGTCAAACGAGTGGGCTTTATATGACAAATGAGGTAACAGTTCATTCGTGAGTAATACAGACATATACAAAATTACATGTGAATTCCCTGAAAGAGTGGGTACAGTCGGGCGTGAATACCTACTTTAAGTATATAATATTTTATGTTATAATACTCTCAGCTGCTTTTACGCTGTTGCCATGCGTAAAATAAGTTATAGGTATGTAGAAAAATATAATTTGTTGAAAATCTAACATTCGAATATTGTATACGATTTAATTCATGTGATCAACATTTCAATAAAGCTACTCTTTACAATAATAAACTAATTACTATGTTATCGGCTAACTCACATAACTGTTTCACGAGGAACTCGACTAGGTTCAAGCCATGCTAGAGGCTCATATTCATAAACAGTAGCAGCGCGACAATCGCCGCGTCGTGTGTCGCGAAATGCTGCTCATAAATATGAGCCTCTAGCATAGCTTGAAACTAGTCGAGTTCCTCGTCAAGCAGTTACATCAGTAAGCCGATATCATAATAATTAATTTAGTATGTCTCACGAAAGTTATAATAAACTACTTGAACTGCTAAACGAATCTGAGAAACTTTAACACATTATAAAAAAGAAAAGTATCAACTTTTCCTTACACAATTTTATTTTGGTCGCAAAAAAATGGACAATCGATATCCAACAAAAGTGTCATTTACCTTACTATCCTGTAAGTGACAATCCAATAGATGGAAAGAGTATCAACAGTGCCCGCCCCCTGTGGCTCACAGAGAGTAGGGTGATTGCCCCAACAACTGGGCGCCCGGTTGCCGCTCAAACTGGCGTAATCGCGATTTCTAAACGATTACCTTCACTTTACGCGCGACTTACGCACGATCAATTTATATTCAATTTTTTACGTATTCTGTAGGAGGAAGACAGTAATACAAGAATTCTCTTACAACAAATTTCTTACTTCGTTGACGTTTCAGTACCTATTTATAGTTTAATTAGAATAAATTATTTGACTTTTCAAAAGTTCAGAAATCGTTCAATTACCGTTTTATATTTATTCTGTGATTTATCGTCTTACATATTAAATCGTCATTCAAAGTTATTTGAAAATGAAACCAACTATTTCACACTTCCTGCACATTTTAGTATACCAAAAAAAACACTGCATACCTTTTATTGAGCAGTTGTGTATAGAGATAAGACATCACATAACAAACTCAACCAACATTATATGTTTAAAAATACAAAATACTTTTAAACAAATTTTACCTCTATTAACACTATATTAAGACAGCTTATCACACTAAACATTTCTTCGTCTGGAACAAATCTACTGCATACCAACCGCACGGTGCTCACACCACGTAACTGGCACAAATTGAATGTCTGCCCGATTTACGCGTGGTCTGGAATTGAGATTGCTAACTTTTAATTCTTAAGGATCTATTTCCTAGGCACTATAAATTATATTTCTTTGATTCGTCTGTCTGTATGTATAAAAGGAATAAACTTAGACACTGCTCAACTCATTTTTAACGATTTATCAGTAAATAAAGTTTTTATAATAACTATCGTGAGACACAAAATTAACTGAAAAATCACGCTTTACTCACGTAAATTAATGGAGAAAAGCTCTAAGAGTTTCCAGTCACAGAGGAAGACTGGGCGGTTGCGTCAGGCTGCTCATGATAAATAGCTTTTCTCAATTAATATACGTGTGTAAACCGTGATTTTTCAGTTAATTTGAATAGAGAAATTCTAAGAAGTTACTATGAGTAAGTAATAGAGTTGTATAATGGTCATTTGAAAAATTGCTCATGTCCATCATAATTGTATCACCATTAAAAACAATTAAAAATAAACATAGGCAAAATTAAACTTTTATTGATCTGCAAGACGCAATCAATTTGAAATTTTAATAAAATGGCAAGAAAAGTAAGTAATCCCGTTTAAAAACGAGCGAATCTTGTCGAATTTAAGGAACGGGCCTCACTCTGTGCTCCTGATTACATTGCCCCGAGGCTGGCTCCAGATTAGATAGCACGAAACGTCATCAAAAAGTGCGATTACATCGAATTTATTCGATGAGCTCACACCCTTATTTTATTATTGCAATGTAATGAAATGTGAATCTTGTGTGTAGTGCTATTATAGTTGAAATTCATTTGTTTGTTTAACTTTATTAAGGGTGGATTTACTTAGTTAGTCTTATACGAACTGTTGAATAACAAAATTCTCTGTTAAGTACATGGTGTTTGTGTGGGTTATTATTAAGCCTTTTCAATAGGTTAGTTTCCTACTAGTAAAATTCATTACTTTTTTCGAAACGTCAAAATCGATATTATCTATAAATTTTGTGTAAAATGGAGCGTTATGACGTCACCAGATTTTAATCACAAAAAGAAGACTTATTTCTCAAAAATTAGCTAGAAAAAATCTGAAATTGTCACTATTTTTAATATTTTATTGTATTGAAAAATCAAAATAAGTTATTGTTGACTGAGCAAACTACTCTATTATTATTAAAAGATTTAGACACCTTATTACAATAATACAATTTGTTTTACCCTTTCACAAATAAAATAAAGCGCTATTTCATTATTCAAATTCACGTAATGATTTGGGGTTAAACCGCTGAGTAAAAATTATCAAAACAAAACAAATGAAATGCGAGCTTCATTTTACATTTCATCCCCCAACAATTTCACTGAAAGCCAAGTTAGAAACGGTTGAAAGCTATCATTTTTTCATGTTTCTTTCTTTTCCTCTTCAAATTAATTAAATAGAAAACAATTAGACATTATACTTTTTTACCCAACTTCCTGTAACCATCACGAAAAGAAAAATATAAAGACAAAGGGAAAATAAATTAAATTGTAATTTGAACGTTTTGGAAAAAAATTGTTTCCAACAAACGCCTAACGAGTTTATTCAATAAAAACGTGGCCGCGTCTTACACCACACTGATTTTTTTTTTGTAACTACTTTGTGACTTCTGCCAGAGGCTTTGCCCGCGTTCCTGTAGTATAGAAAGTATCCCATCACCCAAGTCAGCTCATACCCTGTCTGTATACAAAATCCGTTTAATAGTTTCAGCGTGATTAACGGGCAAACATCCAAAGAAATAAACTTTTAATAAAACATGTCAGTTAGAATTTTTGCTCCACGAGCGCCTATTGACTAATAGAATATTTGCTATTTTTTTAACGCATTGGTAAGTAAACCTTCGCATCGGTAGCTAAACTGATAGGGGAAGTAAAACAACAAATAATTTTCAATTACATAATTAATAACATATCATCTTTGGGTGCTAAAATATTATAACTTCAAAACCCTTTATAAATATTATCTATTTCACTGACGTAAATAAAGGGTTATATCTTGTTATTATTTATCAGTACTGTGTAACAGTCACCAGAAACTTGATTAAATAAAGTTATCTATACAAAAAATAATACGTACAGACATTTCTTTTATAAATAAAAATATTTTCTGAGATTGACACCATTCTTACTCCAGAGACAGACTGATTAAATCAATTTATATTTGTGTTACAATGTGACTACATTTTATTTTCTTTGTGTGTATTTATTTACACATACGCTCACATATTAGGTGTGCGTTCTATGTATGTACCAGCATCAGCATCCAGCATCACCATCGACCTCCTACAATGTGTCAATTTTATTTATTAGATTTTCGATTTTATATCAATAGTCAGTAAAGTTGAAAATGCTATAAATACATTTGTCAGAAAATGGTATATTTTCTTAAACTTACTTCCACTATGTCAACTTAACTTTCTTTTGCCATTCAAATGGCAACAAAATTCGACAAAACGCCGTGAACAAAAAAATACATTAACTTCCAATTGATTATTATCTAAAAGTGGATTTGGAATGTTTTTAGTTTCAAAAAATTTGCTTACTTTCTACAGGTTAAATCGCTTGGAAGAATCCAAGTGCTTCCATTGCAATAAAAATAGATGCACTGTAAGTAAACCTAAGTACCTATCTTAGATAACGAAATCCTAATGCATGTGCATTCTAGAATGTACAATAAAAAAAAAACAATCTACACAAATCCGAACATAACCAAACAGGATACTTCGTTTGCAGTAATACTGGTTTCAAATAAAGAAAAAACTAAATTATTTTATTTATTTATTCATTTACATCAGGCAATGAAGGCCCATATTAATACAATAATACTATACTAAAACATATAAAATACTATAAATACATTATACACTTAATTATTAAGATCACACGATATGACGGTGCTTGGCGTCGTATTACGCTGCTCGGTGTGACGTAGCCTAATAATGCAATTCCAAATTCAAAATCACCCTTTGATTCGTCATCCAACGATCCTCCATTGCCTGCGACGTCTCTCTGAGAGCGCACGTCCAAAATCAACGCGGCACGTAGCCATGATTTTCTTTTTTCTCTGTTTCCCACAAAATTTGCTTGCGAACATGCTACGAGCCGTTTGTCTTACTCCAAGGAACCGTAAATCCGTGACTGAAATAACTTGGCGACAGTTTTCTTGGGGAAAATACCTTATTGAGTTCCGAAATGCCGTTGAGAATATGAACTGTCATACACAGTGAATTCTATCTACTGTTCCCAACAGAAAGGATTTCGCTTAAGTTTATCTTTATTGGAGGATTTGTGATATTAGAATATTCAAATTATTAACGGCTTTACCTCCGTGCTGAGCCCCAGAGATCAAAGTTTACAATGAGAAGGATATTGTGATTATGTTTTAAAATGTTGTTCATACAGTTTCTTGTTTGTACGTAAATATTTTATTGATAAACACTCGTCTCAACTCTAAGCCGTTTCCTAGAAGCGAGAGATATTCTGTAGTTGTTTTTATGATGTGGAAAACCACTAAAACGAGCTTTTCTTAAATTCCCGCGGGAACATAAAAAGGGTGATTCGCGTAAAGAACAAAGTCATGTTTGTGACGTAGCCCGTCGTAAATGAAATTGCAGTTTTTATTTTCAATAAAAAATAATAAAAAGAAAACTCTGCTTTTCATAGATGATTGATTGCTCGCTATTGTCTCACGAAAAAAATCTCATTTAATGAACCTTTTTAAAGTACTTTAAAACATTTTTTTATGAAATTAATCATAATCCCTTATACCTTTTCTTAACAAAACTTGAATAACTTTGTTCTCGAAAACAATAACGGCCATGAATCAACAGTCTACACTTGAGAAATTAAAAATAACTAAAAAAAGAATTCAATTGTCATTCTCGACATGCGAGCTTGGGGCGCGAGGATGTTTCTTTGCACGTCGTAAAAATGTCCCTCCCTTACCCTTCCACCCTCTGGGCTACATCGTCCCATCCCCCTTTTGAGAGGAGACAAAAGAAATAGCGCGTGACGTGAATGGGCCCCGACACGGATTGATGTCCACGGACTAAGCAGGTTTTTTAATAAAAAAATTGGCGCGAAACGATAAATGACGTTCTTAGATTTTATGAAGGCTTTGTTAATAGGGGATACCCCATAGAGTAGCCGTACCTTTTTGTAACAGTCGGGCGTTACTTTTCTTTTATGGTAAATTATTTTTACGATGAAAGCTGTGCGTGTTTAGAATACAGTAGATTTTTACGGCGATACAAAAGCGAAGTAGTTTTCACATTGTTTCTTAACTTGTCGTAGGGGTGTGATGTTCGCTTGAAAAGTCAAACAATCGAAAAATTTAATAATTAGTCGCGCTCGGTCTGTTGGTTAATATAACCGTGATCATGTTAACATTAATTAGGTACCGAATCTTATATCAAAACGTTATAATGCTTTACTTGGAGCACAATCTATCTATGTTTGTTTATATTATTAACTTTCGTGAGATATAATTTGCCTACGGCATTAAGCCCACCTTGTACACATTTATGTGTATAAAGAGCTAAATAAATACTAAATTAATTAAAATTTGTTTTTCGCCTTACTCACGTTACTACATATAATAATGTGACGAGGAACTCGACTAGTTTCAAGTAGCAACGCGACAGTCGGCAAATCGTGTCTCGCGGAATACTGCTTATAAATATGAGTCCCTAGTATAGCTTGAGTTTTAAGTCGAGTTCGTCAAATAGTTACGTGGGTAACCTAAAAAACATAACACGTAACAACCTACTCGCGTCTATTCCAAAACAAAAACCAAATGCCTAAATTCCTTCCCAATAATCGCAATAATGCCACCTGAATATGCAAGCACTACCATCCGCAAAATTATTAATACGGCGAACAGCAAAGATAAACAATATGTCCGAACCTATACACAATGTAGCCACAGCTTTATACTTACCACAGACTATTAATTGAATTAATCCCAAGGCTATTGGGAAATTGGAACGGTACATTTATCTTTTTTCATCGATAATACTTGTTTATTGGAACTTTGAGGCGATTTAATATTTAATAACGTATACAACATAATTACTTCACTGAATTATTTTGATGAAATAATATTCTTCTCATTATTCATTAATTTTATTATACAAAAGATTTTAATCATTTAAATTTCAAAGAGGTTTGTAACTATTAATAAAATACTGGCTGATTATAAATTAATTCTGTCTGTTTTTATTCTAGTTCTATATTTGAATATGGTAAAAACTAATAAATGTGACATACCTATCTTGCTATTCTTAGTTTGAATATCTTACTGCTAGTTGTGGCGTGTTTGATAGTTTTGTTTTTATTTAGTGAAAAATTATGTGTTAACTATTTTGGTTTTATTGGGATTGTTAATTACCTATTTAGTGTAGTGTACATGATAAAATAAGATTGCATATTTACTACAGGTAAGTGCTTTATATAAATATTAGCTTCTGCCCGCGACTTCGTCCGTGGAAAATTTCTTGTTTTAACATAAGATCACACTCGGCGCTATTGTAGCTTCCTATTAGTAAAAGAATTTTTGGAATCGGATCAGTAATTTCGAAGATTACCGAAATTCTCTTGTCTGCTCAAGGTTAGTCCCTTAGTCGCCTTTTACGGCACCTTCAGGTTGAAATGATGCGATCGCCAAGCTTGGCCACGTTCGCCAAGCTTCGCCAAGCTTGGCCATGGTCGCCAAGCTTGGCCATGTTGGCCAAGCTTGGGCATGGTCGCCAGGCTTTGCCATGGTCGCCAAGCTTGGCCATGTTCGCCAAGCTTGGCCATGTTCGCCAAGCTTAGCCATGTTCGCCAAGCTTGGCCATGTTCGCCAAGCTTGGCCATGGTCGCCAAGCTTGGCCATGTTCGCCAAGCTTGGCCATGTTCGCCAAGCTTAGCCATGTTTGCCAAGCATCCA
The DNA here is from genome assembly GCF_023101765.2 of Spodoptera frugiperda. Taxonomy (NCBI): domain Eukaryota; kingdom Metazoa; phylum Arthropoda; class Insecta; order Lepidoptera; family Noctuidae; genus Spodoptera; species Spodoptera frugiperda. Next base: position 2,019,443 of record NC_064237.1, read on the forward strand.
AGCAAAGACCCTAGTCTTTGCTTGCTTTGGACACAAGTTGTGCAAGTCGTTAAAGAAGCACACTCGGCTACTAAACAAGCTATGCAAAAATATAAGCTGACCGTCCAATGTGCAGAAAAAACTTTGTATGATACAAAGTAAGACCACGATAAACTGGCATTGTATAGCTCGATAGCATGGTTATGTAGAGATATGTACCATTTTCAAATATATGTAGTTAATTTCTCCAAACAATTACATCGATGTCATTTGGTACAATATTCGTATTGTTGATAGTGCGGTGACACGTTATCGATAAACCTGTCAATTGTTAACGGGTACCTATGATATCATGTAACTAACTGTAGCTATGGCTTTTGGCTACAGCAAAATGGTTTGTGTTAATGCTCGTTGAATATAATTTAATCTATCTGTCAGTTTGTTTTTGGTATATTTTTTTATATTATATGGTCGACTTATTACAAGAAGAACGTAGATTGTGTCAAAATAAGTACACTATAGTTAAAAACGTATTTAGTGATTGTTTGCAGTTAATGATTTTTTGCAATAAGCCGACGAATGTACCTAACTCGTTTTTTTTATTCTCCACTAAAAATATCTTCTGATTTATTTCGTTGTGGAATCCAAGACAGTTATTCATGTCCCTGGGACACGCCTTCAGTGTTCTGGTGTTTTCATGGTTGTATCTACTGTAGATACTGGCTTACAGGAGTTGCAGCGGTTTTGGGAGGTTGTAGCGGGTTTGTCCCAAAACAAAATATACTTATCTCTTTAATCATTAGGCGGATTAGTCGCTAGTGATTGAAGAGTAAAGGGCTTTAGCGTTTAATTTCCGAATCTGGTTAAATACCTATTATACCTATTGGGGATTTTTGCCTAAATTCTATCTCCAGAAGCCAAATCCACCAACAAGATTATTGAGACTGGCCAATAAAAATCTATGCACCACTGAATGTTAAATTAAGTAGGTATATTTTGTTCATATGAGCATAATTGTGTATAACGTAGGTAGCTACACAATAAAACTATAAACGTTGTAAGTGTAACCAAAGTCGTTTCAACCCCAAGTTTAAAATGATTACATTTTAGTGCTTTGTAAGCGTATAGTCTAAGTATTGTTTGCAACTTCGAAAGGCCTAGGTTACGTTATTGTTCTAAGAAATAACTAATACCTATCAGTTTCAAAGGTTACCAAACTAAATCTATCAATAATGCTGACACCAATTTCCTGTTACAGCAATCTGATCAGCGATCCACCGAGCCTTATTAAAAGTTAATCAAAATTTCTAATTTCAACCGAGCTCAGCTCTAAACCTGGCTGGTTATAACCGGTATAAACTGGTTACAGAAGTGTGTGTGCATTCTCTTTTGTTTACTGAACACACAAATATTTTGTGTGTGTGTGTACTAGAGTAGTGATTGAACTGTGAATGCTAGTTTCGTTTATTTTTTTAGGTCATTGGACAAAAATGTTCGTTTTGCAACAATATTTCATTGGTAGTGAAGTTAATTGGATATTGGTATTATGTGTTTGGTTTTTAGAAAGCTTTTTGTGAATATAAGCTGAAATAGGCTGTGTGTTATTTATGTTTTATCGATTTCATTTCAGCTAGACCAATTTTGGGAGACATACATAGAAAAAAATATTGTTACTAAAACATTGATGATAAATAGATTAATTCGCGGCATTCAGAGTCATTTAATGGTTTCTTAACACAGTCCTTAACAATCATTTTCGAACAAAATCGTTACTAAGGAATAGTTTAAGTCATCATCAAACGACTCTGAGTACGGTGGAAAGTCTACTTCTAAGTCAGGTTGAAGTCTAGTACCTACTATTTGCATAATAAGTAACAAATTCAATACACTGAAAGAAATATTTTGAACACAAGTTTATATACTCTTCAATGTGACTTGTTATATTGTTGAGTACAATAAACGTACTTTGTAGTTTTAGTGTAAAATTTCCCATTTTCGCCAGCTAAACACTGTAATATACATACTAGACTTTACTGCTTCTAATACATTTTAGTATCCCTTACTACCCCGACCAACGTTTTGGAATACGCCCAATAAAAATAAGGATTCCCAATAAAAATTCACTTAAACACGAAATTTAAAATTTTCACGTTACGATGTTGTTCGTCTTCAAACCGAAACGTGGTATGTACGAAGATAATTTTCTCATTCTGAACTTTATTTTTTGGTGTGCAAAGTTTGTTTTGCATTGTGGTTTAGTGCAATGTAGATCTAATAGTGCTGTGTTGTTAGAAATTGGAAGTCACTGTCGGCAAGTAATGGGCGATCGTGACATGAATACCATTTGAATTTTCCCGATACATACACTTTATACACTGTAGTACGCAGAAAAATTTACACGGTCCCCCTTAATTTTCTTTTGTGGGAAAGAAAAACGTGATCGTAATACTCATAGTGTTTGCCTTGGGATCGGGATTCGCCTATTTTTGTACTTTTTTTATTTAATTGTGTAACTTGATAATGCCATTTGTGTCCATCTCTTTTTTTTTTTGTAAAATTCCTTAGCAATGGAAAAATACATATAAAAAAATCCTTTTCTTTTTTTCTTTCAGTACTTGAGGAAGTAATTTCTTATTTAAATTCGATGGAACCCTTTTATTTTATCCTTCTTATAATTACTTCCTTTGAAGTATTTAAAATAATTGGAAGCGTCAATCAAATATAAAATTCTTTTTCAATTCTTTCTATTTCGATCTTAAATTCTGTGCTTACCATTTTTTATGGTATAAGCCGGTAAACGAGCATACGGTTCACTTGATGGTAAGCAATCGCTGCCGCCCATGGATATCCGGAACATCAAAGGTGTTATTTGTGTGACAGAATCAGAGATTGGGAGGGGGTGGTAATTGGGCCTCTGGTAACCTAACTCACACAACGCAAGCGTTGTTTCACGTCGGTTTTCTGTGAGGTTTTGGTACCACTCCGGTCGAACCGACCCATTCGTGAAGCATGGCTCTCCCACGCTTCTCACTGAAACATGATTAAATCGAGTTATGTTCGAACAAAACGTCAGTAAACCTTAAAATCCAATCAATATTCATCCTCTGAGACTGCAATTTCGAAATCCACTCGCCACGTCACAAAATACGTCAATATGAATTTTAAAAATGTATCATGAACCGTCATTTTGTCTTTTTTACGCTTTGAAAGCATATAAGTAAATAAGCCTTTTGGAACAACAAAAAAAGTAAGTAGGTTAAAAAATAACACTTTTACACGTTAGTATTTGAAATAGCTAGATGAGGCCGGCTATAATAATATATAGTGTATAATAATATAAAAAGCGTATTTTTAAGCGGATTTTTAGTTTTGTAGCGCCCTAAATACATAATAAATATTACTACACGTTAATCGCTACATTGGGAAGGTGACCGACGCTTAGCGGAGGATTTGTCTTCATAAGATTTATTTCGTCAGTTAATGCTTTAAGGAACTCAAGCCTTCCCAAAGCTTTCATAAGAAATAACACTGTTAACCTAAGCACATTATCCTTAAAGGAAAGACTGAAAAAAATTTTTTTGAATATATTAAATTATAATATAAGTACGTATTTAAAATTAAATTTCATTGTTTTAGATATAAATTATGTATTCATTAATAGTAGTAATAAGTAATAATATTGTATAAGAGCGCCACTACCGCCAACAAACTGTTATACAGTTTGGCGATTTTTAATGTAAAAGTTTAATATAATATGTATATTTTGGTGAATAAATGATTAAAAAAAATGTTCCATCGCAGACATTGGATAAGGGACACATTTATTCCTAAACGATACTATTAACCATAATAATAACAAAATACTTGACCATAAACAGTGATGGTATTTTTTTAATTTCCCCAACTGAGCCTACGGGCAGTAAAAAGGTCTGCCATATTGAGGCTTTTGGGAGGAAAAAAATCGAATAAAGGACAATAGGAGGGCCGGTTCATGTCATAATCATATTTTTCTCGCACAAAAGAGTTCTTACGTTAATGTGGACTGGTAATAAATGAAAGTCAGGGGCATATAAAGCATGGTTTTTTATTTTCCTTTGGTGTAACTGTAGACGAGATTTTTCCCGAGAAATTTCCTGTGACGCCGGATTTTCGGACAGCGTGATAAAGAAAACAAATTACTCGATAGATTTATTCTGTTTTAGACATGTCCCCATACAGTTTAATGGTTGGGAATTTTAATTTTGCTTTTTTGATAGAGTTTCATTGAAAATGTTCGCAGAAAAATGTCTAGCCTTGCAAACTATTTTATTTAATAACATCATGTTTTAAATCTAATATAGTTTTCTTTATAACCTACAGAGGTTTATAAAGAAAATTTAGCAGAGTTAAAATAAATAAAAGTAATATTTCTTTGTGCACTAACATTTTCATTCATATTACGAAACTTTTTTAATAAACTATAGTTAGTTTATTCCACTGCATGGAAAAAAATGTACCTATACTCATATTATTTCAACTGTGATATATCAAACAATATACAAAAAAAAATATCAAGGAAATGCATAAACTAGAGCATGGAATTCAATTAAAGATCCAATTTCTTCAAAAACGCCTCCAATCAGTCTACGAGTTTTATAACTTTTACACGGGACCCTAACAAATCTTTATTGCTCCCATCCGATTTTACATTTCAACATTGATTGAATTCAATCATTGGATCTTGTACAAGCAGTAAACAGAAGTTCCACTCTGTAATTAACAAATTTTATGCTTTAACTTATAAGCGAGATCTCTACAAAATAGGACGTAACCACGAATTTATTTTTCTATCTATTGAAGCGTTATTTATTCTTACAAATGTTTAATTTAGGCTTTAATAATACTTTATTCTTTAAAAGAAGCCTATGGTTTGGTTTTCTTCTAATGATATGACTGAATAAAATTGTTTGTAAATGTTTTAATTACTTAACATGGTTGATTGATTAATTTTGACAAATAAAAGCAAATGTTGTGAATATCATACATATTCAAACATTTGCTTTAATCTAACTTTAATCCAATGTTTTGGTAGTTGATAGTTTCAGACACAGCACACATTATACCAATTTCTTTAACACCTAATACAAAGTATTAGCATAAGGAGATACAAAGAGTATAGTATAAGAAGTTGCAAAGAGTTTTGCTAGCGACATCGGCAAAAAACTCAAAAAATATCTTAAAGGCCCATCGTTTTCAGTGTTCAATAAAAACATGGAACTTCTTAATCATATTATCATTAGCTACATGTAGATGTAACGCGTTGACAGTCACACATTGCGCCCCCGGGCGGCACTCAATAAATTGGACCGACGGCATCCGATCTAAATTTAAATAAAATTACTTTTATTTCATTTTTTCGTTTCGCTCGCGCCACGTGTGGGAACTGCGCGAGTTTTGCGAAATCTGCCAACATTGTCCTAATGTCGTTTCAACAGAATTATTTATGTGATGTTTTTGGAAACTCCAAAAACTTGACAAAATGTGTTCTGTTTTATTGGCGCTTACTAAAGTTCTTTAAATGAAAAGAAGTAGCTTAGAGACACCTCTGAAAACAGTTGTTTGTAATTTGTCTCAAGCTTTTTTTGTTTGCTTGTTATGTATGTACATACTAACTTACAGGAATTACAGTGGTCAAGTGTTAGTAATTTCAATCTTGTATATTGACTTATCTTTCATTTCAATCTCATTGACAACATGCTAATAGATAAATTGCGATTGTCACTGATAATTATACGATAGCTCTGATACTTGTGCAGGACAAATAAACAACGAGCAAACAAAATAATCACTGATAAATATTCTGTTCGTGTATTAAATTTTTACAAAAACGAATCACCTAGCTAAGGGCCGAGTCTCAACGGATTGTAGCAGTGCTACTCTGCCGCTTACAACACCCTGCCAGGAACGGAAGTCGTCTACAGACTATTCCGAGCCCCGACATCGAACTGAGTTACATTGGGGCCTTCGGAGCCATGATGCACGAGTTATTCGAACAGCATCGATCTCCGCGGCCCAAATGGGCTTCGACGCCGCACCTCAAGTGCTGAAGCACGACTACAATAGTCACATTGTTTAGAGCCTCTCGACTCCCGGGGCTCCTTCATGATATCCTTGCCGGATTTGACTAGATGGGTTTCACCCTTAATGGCGATCAGAGTTACTCCCGACGGATGATAGCTTCGCACCACCGGCCGTTCGACCGAGTGCATGAACCAAATATCCGACACAGTGGTTATTATGATATTAAACGGTATTACTATCGCAACGACTTGCCATCAGTAGGGTAAAACTGACCTGTCTCACGACGGTCTAAACCCAGCTCACGTTCCCTGTTAGCGGGTGAACAATCCTACGCTTTGTAATTTTTGCTTCACAATGATAGGAAGAGCCGACATCGAAGGATCAAACTGCAACGTCGCTGCGGATGCTAGGCTGCCACAAACCAGTTATCCCTGTGGTAACTTTTCTGACACTTCTTGCTAAAAACTCTTTACACAAGAAAATCGATAGGCCGTGCTTTCGCAGTCCCTATGCGTACTGAACATCAGGATCAAGCCAGCTTTTGCCCTTCTGCTCTACGCGAGGTTTCTGTCCTCGCTGAGCTGGCCTTAGGACACCTGCGTTATTCTTTGACAGGTGTACCGCCCCAGTCAAACTCCCCGCCTGGCAGTGTCCTCGAACCGGATCACGCGGACGTTGAACAAGAGTGACGTGAAGTCACTAGGTTCAATATTTCTGCGCTTGGATCACAAAAGCCAGTACGTTTGTCGGTATAATTGACAACGCACCGCTTCCGCTTAACCGAGTTAGTACAGAAACAATGAGAGTAGTGGTTTTTCAGCGATGATCGCCTCAACGACCTCCCACTTTGCTACACCTCTCGTGTCTCCGTACAGTACCAGACTAGAGTCAAGCTCAACAGGGTCTTCTTTCCCCGCTGATTCTCCCAAGCCCGTTCCCTTGGCTGTGGTTTCGCTAGATAGTAGATAGGGACAGTGGGAATCTCGTTAATCCATTCATGCGCGTCACTAATTAGATGACGAGGCATTTGGCTACCTTTGAAGAGTCATAGTTACTCTTGCCGTTTACCCGCGCTTGCTTGAATTTCTTCACGTTGACATTCAAAGCACTGGGCAGAAATCACATTGCGTCAACATCCGCTAGGACCATCGCAATGCTTTGTTTTTATTAGACAGTCGGATTCCCCTTGTCCGTGCCAGTTCTGAGCTGACCGGTGAACGGTGATCGAAGAGAACCTCGTCGGTCGCGCTTGTGGCGCAACTGAGTCGGCTTTCAAAGCAAGGATATTCGACCAAAGTCCCAGCTGCAAGTACTAAACACTCGTACCCCGAGAGGCGCGTGCGTAAAGTCAAGCAAGCTAGCACTCCTGTTTCATGTCCAAGCCCGACCACCCCGATCCTCAGAGCCAATCCTTGTCCCGAAGTTACGGATCTAATTTGCCGACTTCCCTTACCTACATTATTCTATCGACTAGAGGCTCTTCACCTTGGAGACCTGCTGCGGATATGGGTACGAACCGGCGCGACATCTCCTCGTACATCCCTCACCTGAATTTTCAAGGTCCGCAGAAAGGATCCGGACACCGCTACAAGCGCAGTGCTCTTCGCGTTCCGAACCATATCTCCCTTCTATAGGATTCCATGGAACTCGAACGCTCAGGCAGAAAAGAAAACTCTTCCCAGACCTTTCGGCGGCGTCTTCAGGCCATTTTGGGTTACCCCGTCGAACACTCGTTGTGAAACGAGAGCACGAATATTGAAACGGTTCCGCTGCCGGGTTCCGGAATAAAAGCCGGATTCCCTTTCGCTCAGAGGGCGTTGCTTATCATCGAACGTACCATTAAGATACATTTTTAGAAAAAACACGCCTCATCAACATAAGATTTCTCCTAGAGCTTAGGATCGACTAACTCGCGAGCAACTACTGTTTACGCGAAACCCTTCTCCACGTCAGTCCTCCAGGCCCTCACCGGAGTATTTGCTACTACCACCAAGATCTGCACCGACGGAGGCTCCAGGCAGGCTCACGCCCAGACCCTTCTGCGCTCTCCGCCGCGCACGTCCTACTCGTTACGACTTAATGACATCACAAAGACATCGCACATGTACGTAACGGTAGTGTATAGGCAAAACGTTTGAGCGCCATCCATTTTCAGAGCAAGCCATCCTATGCAGGTGAGTCGTTGCACACTCCTTAGCGGATGCCGACTTCCATGGCCACCGTCCTGATGTCTTATATGACTTACGTCTTTCTGGTATCTTTGAACATTTTTTTGGGCGCCTTAACACTACGTTTGGTTCATCCCACAGCGCCAGTTCTGCTTACCAAAAATGGCCCACTTGGCACCGTCATCGTATCTCCGGCTTCATCATTCGAGTAAGCCGGAGGTCTCACCCATTTAAAGTTTGAGAATAGGTTGTGATCGTTTCGACCCCAATGCCTCTAATCATTCGCTTTACCAGATGAGACTGAGTTGATCGACGCCAGCTATCCTGAGGGAAACTTCGGACGGAACCAGCTACTAGATGGTTCGATTAGTCTTTCGCCCCTATACCCAGTTCCGACGATCGATTTGCACGTCAGAATCGCTACGGTCCTCCATCAAGGTTTCCCCTGACTTCGACCTGACCAGGCATAGTTCACCATCTTTCGGGTCCCAGCATTTATGCTCAGAGCACATCCACATTCACGAATTGGAAACGAGACGCCTCGAGAGTGCGAGAGATCGACCTAGATCGACGCTCCATCCTCCCTAAGCACGCGGCCAGCGCGCGCCTTCACTTTCATTGCGCCTTTAAGTTTATCATCTCAATGACTTGCATACATGCTAGACTCCTTGGTCCGTGTTTCAAGACGGGTCCTGCGAGTGCCCGAAACAGAAGCATCGCAGACGGAAACGTGCACAGTCCGAGACAATACGACAACGACTACAGAAGCACCGCACCTACGCGCGCACAGAGGCGTCAACGTGAGGCACGGTGCTGTCTTGCGTCGAGCCGGACGCGTCTAAAACGCGTACACGATTCATCTAACTACCATCTGACAGCCGATCCGCCACCGTCGCGGTGCCATTGTCCTAACCAGGTCAATGGCGCGAGAGTCCGAACAGCGCTTAGAACGACATCAAATGGGTCGCGATGTATTTACTAAGAGAGAAGTGCACGCCGCCCGCAGACGTCACAGACACCACTCGTGCTAACGATCCTCATGAACCGACAGCATCAAGGATGTGTCTGCACGCCGCAGGTTGGCGATGAATCTCTCCGTTCGTTCATTCGAGTTTCGCAGGTTTACCCCTGATCGGTTTCACGTACTCTTGAACTCTCTCTTCAAAGTTCTTTTCAACTTTCCCTCACGGTACTTGTTCGCTATCGGTCTCACGGTAATATTTAGCCTTAGATGGAGTTTACCACCCACTTAGGGCTGCACTCTCAAGCAACCCGACTCTAAGGAGAATCCCTCTCGTCACGCTTCTCTGTCACTACGGGCCTAGCACCCTCTATGGGTAAACGGCCTCTTTCAAGACGAACTTGAACACGAACAGTCGCAACGAGATAGTGGAACCTCCCGAACACCACATCTCCCGCCACAGAAATTGTGACGGGATTCAGTGCTGGGCTTCTTTCCTGTTCGCTCGCCGCTACTAAGGAAATCCTGGTTAGTTTCTTTTCCTCCGCTTACTGATATGCTTAAGTTCAGCGGGTGATCCCTCCTGATCTGAGGCCAACGATATACGAATGAAGCAGACACGTATCTATAACGAGTCTCCTTACTTGATACATACATTAGACAATGGCTCACAGTCGCACTGGACGTAGTGAATCAGCCCAGAAGAGGTGCGATGTACGCTGCTCTCTAGATCGTGTCATTGTAACCGAACAAAGAGTCCGCGTACGTAAGTAGAGCAAACACCAGAACGTGTCCTCGGCGTCGTGTGTGACGACGATACGTATTGGTAGTAGCTCTGCTCGCACCGCTTTAGTTTTGATCACTACCACAACCGTGTGCTAATAGTATGTACTCTTGTATATTTAAATGGACTAAAACATCAACGTCTTGGACGTCAACATCTTCGAACCATCAAAAGCTGCTTATGACCACGTCAGGCAGCAATGTAGCATTAGTAGCTGATACAGCCGGCCCTCAGACAGGAGTGGTCCTGGATGTGTCTCCACGGACCGCAATGTGCGTTCGAAATGTCGATGTTCAAATGTGCCGTTCACACTATGACGCGCAGTTAACTGCGTTCTTCATCGACCCGTGAGCCAAGTGATCCACCGTTCAGGGTAGTGTTTTAAAAATGATACATACATAATATAATTTCATAATTGTGATTTTTCCAAGTGGTCCCATTGTTTCCTTATTGCGTGGAAAACTAGTTTCTGTAAATTGTGTGCCCCAAACACATTTTTACGAATTTTGTATATTAGAGAAGTCGCGTTCAGCTAGTGAACAATTTGCTCAGTGTTTTTCGTGTTTATATCGACTAGTATGCCCACTTCATACTGTCGGTCGATGAAGTCATCGCTGTGTAGCCGCGCTACTACAGGCGGTCGACTGATTCACCGAGCTGTATATGCCAGGCTACAAAACGATGGCATCGGTGTGATTAGAACTGGGAATGAAGAAAATAATAAAAAAAAAAAAATAGCACTTTGTTACGAATATCTTTAGTACTCTATCTGTACGTCATAGTTTCCACTTCTAAAAGTTGGTAAGCACAAATATGTCAATGTCAATCCTCAATTTCACAATACATAAATACCAAGGACACAAGTCGAAGATCATCCAAACTTTCAAGCGATTCTCTCTAGAGCAGTAGAAAATAAGGGCGGGACTAATAGATAGAATTTTCGAAAACAACTCTACATGGAAATTGTTCCTATTTAGCTTCTATCTGACACTTATCATTGAATTGTTTAACGATAAACCTACAAAAGTAATCAAGGGCATTTTGTTTCGCCGTCATCGTAGCCAGTACGGTAATTTGCTACATTTCCTATAAAAAACATTGCTTCCTCACTGATTGACACACCTCTTTGGTCTAGTCATCGCAAGGTCAAATGCCAAGCATGAGAATCCCGAATCGATAATACAAACAATCCATTATTTCATTCAGTTTGTCAATAACCCTTTCAATAATAACCGCATCGAAAACTAAGCATAAAACTGTTATAAAGTCGGTAAATAATATAACACTTCTACTTACCTCTCCTACGAATAAAAAGCGTAATCAAATCTAAATACATAACAATCGCAGAGTCGTACACATATCTAATATTGTAATGTAAAATAAACATTACAAGTTATACATCCTCCAGGCTCCAAGTCACAATTTCGTATATTTTATATGTTGTTATAATGCCTCACTATAACAGCTATTATAAATAAATTCGTGAAGAAAACCTCCACATAACTTTTTAATAGATCGTATTTGCTGTATAAGCAATGGTATACCATTTCTCTAGTTTATAAACTAGAGCCAAAATAGGTCATCAAGCCTTTTTACATAACAATCAGTCACCACCTAGAGATCTGTTGTTGAATGGGACAAGCCCACTACAACCTCCCAAAACCGGTGCAACCCCTTTAAGCTAGGATCTACAATAGATACAACCATGAAAACACCGGTACATTGAAATCCACCGCTTTCCAGGGACATGAATGACTCTGTTGGATCCCGCATCGAAATAAATCAAAAGATATTATTAGAGGAGAAGAAAAAGAAAAGGGTCACTCCCTATTACATGGGACTTAAAGCATAAATTGTGAAAAGTGGGTGTACATTGTATAGTGCCGTAATGTGCACCTCTGTCTACCCCTTCAGGGATAGAAGGCGTGACGCTATAAAAAAGAAACGATAGTTTCCATCTAGACATCAATATATCGCCTATCCAGCATTTTCGAGATATAAGATTCAATTACTTATATGGCTAAAATGTTTAATTAATACTTCTGCCTTCTCCTGCAAGTAATAGATGGTGCGATGTTTTATTATTGTGCAATCTAAACTACAACGGAGCAGTTGTATTGCACAACGAAATCGCAATAATGAATTGGCGGCTGCTCAAAAATCGTTGTGCAATTCGGTGTAAAACATTGGACGCGATAGGTACACAAACAAATAACGTTATCATTGGAAATTATCTATTATTAGGTGGTAATAACATCACGCCTTGATATTTTTGAGGGCGTAGATAGTATCCCTTTTCAGTTTAATCTTATCCTATTATCTATATCTATACTATCTATAGTTTAGGTTGGTCCTAATCTATACTATCTTATAGATTAATTAGTATACACACACGCACAAAACGTCACGCCTTTTATCCCCGAAGGAGTAGGCAGAGGTGCACATTACAGCACGTAATGCCGCTATACATTGTACACCCACTTTTCACCATTTGTGTTATAAGTCCCATGTAATAGAGGGTGAGCCTATTGCCATATACTGGACACAATTCCACAATTAATTAGTATAGTAGTATATAAAACTGAATAGTTTGTTTATTTGAACGCACTTATCTCTGGAACTACTAGTCCGAATAATCCTTTCATTTTGTATGGGATAGTGCATTTATTGAGGATATAAAACATCACGTTATGACCAATAGGAGCCGAGCAGTAGATTGAAAATTATAAAAATAAGAAAGCAGCTCACGGCTCTGTCTCTTCTTTACGCCTAAACTATTGGTCCGATTTGAAAAATTCTTGTGTTGGATAGTGCATTTATTGATAAAGATTTTAGGCTATAAAAAATACGCTTCGACCAAAAGGAGTCGAGCAGAGCGAAGTGAAACCATGCGGGCGTAGCTGGTTAGTATTAAATCGGATTTCCGATTTATTTTTAAGAATATTGTCTGTTTAAACTAGTTATTCAGCACAATTTTGTGATATACAAATTTGATTTCAATTTAACTAGACATAATGGTCAATAACATCTTCATTTGTTGTTTAACTAAACTTACGACATCTAAAGTAAACATCATCCCAAACGAGTTTCGGACTAACTAAACAAAATATTGAATAACTCATAAGTTTGCGAGCAAACAAAAAAAATACTTCATTAAAATGTACCTACATCCTACAATGTTTGATTTTATAATAAAGCTGTTACTGTAAACTCGTTTCGTAGACTTAAAACTAAAAGGATAGAAATATGGAGACCATAGTTACAATTGCCCCAACCAAAAGTCAGACAGGCAGAAAATGCTAACGGCATTATGCCGACCCATGTATTTATGTGCATAAAGCTTCCAAATAAATAAATAAATAGTTTTGTCAATAAACAAACTTATACTGCTTATGCCAATGACGTCTAAAGAGGACAATGGCATATAACATTCAAATTATTTTGTCCATGATTTTTTTTACACCGCAACACCTTTGAACCAAACATTCTACTCATCAAATCTAAACCCTAGTACTTTAGAATTAAAGTTCACGTTAAATTGTATCAGAATAATTAGCTTGCTAAGGTCATGAGAAAATTACTCTTATAGGGAAAATTAGGCTTTATGAGCTTGTGTTGGAGTTGGTTTTCCGATGGCGTGAATGTGATGTTTTTCCAAAACATGGCCAGTCAACAGTTTTACCTTGACCGTGGTAATGAATGGTGTTCTATAAAAAACGTTACGTATCGTGACGTCATAGCAATTGAAACTGTTTATGTATAGCTTGTTAGTTATTCTGTAGTCAGCTAGTGGTCGTAGGTTCGATTCTGAAAAATTGTTGTACTGATTTTCTATCGCTAAAATATTTTTTGTTTAGATTGTATTCAGCTTAGAACATTTTATATTAAACTAGATGTATAGTATATATCATTTGTCACTGATACCTATTGTTATACTCAGAGCATAATTCTACTTAAATACCAAAATTTTGTATTGCTTTTGCTTGGAAATCGAATCCTTAATATTAAAGTATGGCTTCGAGAGATTTAACGCATTTTAATTGGAATTTAAAATGATAGGAATATTTTTTTCTTTAAAACAGGTCAAACATGCTTTTCAAATGTGTTCTGTTTTATTGGCGCTTACTAAAGTTCTTTAAATAATAATTTAAACCATCTTAGAGACACCTCTAAAGACAATTGTTTGTGATTTAATTGTCTAAAGCCTTTTTTGTTTGTTTGCTAAGTATGTACATTGTACATAGTGGAATTACAGTGGTCAAGTCACTTGACCACTGTAATTCAATCTTGTCTTGACTTCAATTTTATTGACAACATGCTAATAGATAAATTGCGATTATCACTGATAAAATTATACCATAGCTCTGATACTTGTACAGGACCAATAAACAACGAGGAAACAAAACTAATTTTCTCAACCTTAGTGGTAGAAAATATAAAATTTCAACTATACTAAAGAAAATTTCTACTCGTACAGCCAAATGTATAAAATCAATGTCATTTGTAATCACTGATAAATATTCTGTTCGTGTATTAAATATTTACAAAAACGAATCACCTAGCTAAGGGCCGAGTCTCAACGGATTGTAGCAGTGCTACTCTGCCGCTTACAACACCCTGCCAGGAACGGAAGTCGTCTACAGACTATTCCGAGCCCCGACATCGAACTGAGTTACATTGGGGCCTTCGGAGCCATAATGCACGAGTTATTCGAACAGCATCGATCTCCGCGGCCCAAATGGGCTTCGACGCCGCACCTCAAGTGCTGAAGCGCGACTACAATAGTCACATTGTTTAGAGCCTCTCGACTCCCGGGGCTCCTTGATGATATCCTTGCCGGATTTGACTAGATGGGTTTCACCCTTAATGGCGATCAGAGTTACTCCCGACGGATGATAGCTTCGCACCACCGGCCGTTCGACCGAGTGCATGAACCAAATATCCGACACCGGGGTTATTATGATAATGAACGGTATTACTATCGCAACGACTTGCCATCAGTAGGGTAAAACTGACCTGTCTCACGACGGTCTAAACCCAGCTCACGTTCCCTGTTAGCGGGTGAACAATCCTACGCTTTGTAATTTTCGCTTCACAATGATAGGAAGAGCCGACATCGAAGGATCAAAATGCAACGTCGCTGCGGATGCTAGGCTGCCACAAACCAGTTATCCCTGTGGTAACTTTTCTGACACTTCTTGCTAAAAACTCTTTACACAAGAAAATCGATAGGCCGTGCTTTCGCAGTCCCTATGCGTACTGAACATCAGGATCAAGCCAGCTTTTGCCCTTCTGCTCTACGCGAGGTTTCTGTCCTCGCTGAGCTGGCCTTAGGACACCTGCGTTATTATTTGACAGGTGTACCGCCCCAGTCAAACTCCCCGCCTGGCAGTGTCCTCGAACCGGATCACACGGAGATTGAACAAGAGTGACGGTGAAGTCACTAGGTTCAATGTGTCTGCGCTTGGATCACAAAAGCCAGT
This sequence comes from Spodoptera frugiperda, assembly GCF_023101765.2. Taxonomy (NCBI): domain Eukaryota; kingdom Metazoa; phylum Arthropoda; class Insecta; order Lepidoptera; family Noctuidae; genus Spodoptera; species Spodoptera frugiperda. The sequence continues at coordinate 2,034,878 of NC_064237.1, forward strand.
ACGTTTGTCGGTATAATTGACAACGCACCGCTTCCGCTTAACCGAGTTAGTACAGAAACAATGAGAGTAGTGGTTTTTCAGCGATGATCGCCTCAACGACCTCCCACTTTGCTACACCTCTCG